>NW_019416241.1:572758-622181 GCF_000390285.2 Anoplophora glabripennis
TTTTTTATTCCTCTAAAATTAATATTAATCGAGATATCGCCATTTTAAGTTATCATATGAATGAGAGAACCACCCTTTTCGAGCCCTTTAAACCCTTCAAACTTAAAAATGAAGGGCTTAAAAAAGATCAACTCAATAGTTCACGTAGCCCTTACAATTCCCTGCAAAATGAGCCTTTGTGCTATTAAAAATCTTAAAAAGTAAGAAAGTTATCGCCAAAAAAATAAACACGTGTATAGGTGATAATTTTAGGAAAATTTAGATCAAACAAGAGTATTGAAGCATGTAGATATTTTTTGAACATATATACGTATTTAGTATGTAATATTCGAATAAACTATAGTACTATATGATATTATAACTACTATATTATAATAAGGGAATAAATGTTTATTTAATGCGAATGCACATTTAAAACGTTTCTACTCTTTCAATAATATTTTTTCATTTTGTTTTCGAAAGAAGGGGTATTTTTCAAGGGTTGAAAAGTTGCAATCGATAAAAAAAAATTTAATAAAGAAATCAATTTGAATTTGACAAAAATGCATGATTAAAACGTTTCAATTTGAAAATTTTTTTTAAATTATTTTCATCCAAAGGGGTGGTTTTTAAATGTTTTTCCGGGTTCAAAATTTGGGATACATTAAGTTTCATGATAGATAGCACATGAAATTACTCATACTGCACAAATAAAAAAGATTTGATTACATAAAATGCTTAAATTTGTATTTTTTCTTTTTTCCCCAATAAGTGGTTGTTTTCACCTTTAAGAACAAAAAGCACACCTAGCGTATATATAAGTTTTGAAGTGGAGGGTAAGATGAGCCTAATACTAAATTTTGAGAAAAATCGATGCAGTTATAAAAAATTCGGAGGTATTACTATATTTTCAGCTACAGTAACTGGTCTATATGTCACTTCCATGCTTTGAAGAGCCATACAGCTTTTATGAACCATTTTAGTAAAAAATGTTGCACTAGTTTCTTTTTTTTTGATAAATATTTACTAATTGTTACTGTTCGTTTCATTTTACTTGATACATCTTAAAAGAAACTTTTGAAAATCTTTAATGGGTTTAACAGTAAAGTTTTTCGAAGCTCAACGTGTTAGAAAGTTTTATTTATTGTGATAAAAGAAGTTAGAAAAAAATATGCTATACTGTACACACCAAATACTAATACCTAAGGGAAAATTGTTTGAGTAAAGGTTCCATTGATCAGAAACTGTTTCACTTTCAATCTTTGGACAGACATTATTTATGATTCATTTTAAAAGAACAAGTTTCATTTCTTTTTTGATTTTTTTAAAGATAAACATTTGCTAGTTGTTACTATTCATTTCATTTCTGACTTCGTTTGAAATTTTAATAGTGGTTTTAATGTATTCACTGCCTGTGCTAATACAGAAAAGTGTTCTGGGGAAGAACGTATTAGCATAAAAAAACAGAAAACAAAACAAATTGTTTTTGAGAAAAGTCCCTTTATCAAAAACTGACTTTCAGTCCTTGAAGGGTCATTTACATTTACTAATCATTCTCTGTAGAATATGTTACTCTTGTTTTCTTTTTGTTTTTTTTTTTCGAAGAAGATTTTTCTGTTTAGTAATTTTTGCGACTCATTTCATTTCTAACTTTGATAACTCTTAAAAAAATCGTTGAAAATGTTTTCCTTAAAAATCTTCTGTGAAAATATTATGGATCAGTAGTGAAATCTTCAATGGCGCGTTTAACAGTAAAGTTTCTCGGGGATGAACGTATTAGCAAGTTATGAATACCTTCCATTATTCGTCTTTGGGGAGTTGTAATATTAATTCTGGTTGGTTGACGTTATTATTTGGTAAATATTCGGGGTTGGACCCAGCCGAGCGGAAAATTATTTTGCGGGCGTTCATCTTTGCCACATTGTTACGTTACATTCTCTGCAGGGGGAGAGAGGCCCCGACGAGAATGTCACATCTGGGGCTTCGCTTAATCCTGGAAAAATGTTTTTAAATAGATTGGTGTGCTAATGCGAGTTTCATGAACGTTTGACTATGTCAGGACCGGAATTTAGTAGAATTTAAAGAACCTGCAGAGCCTGAATTCCCTAGAAAATAAAATTGGAAATACTTTTTCATTTATTTTACGGAACTGAATGGTAAATAAAAGACAGACTTCATTTTATAGAAATATAAAGGACGAATCTTAAATACGTTGTAATAGAAAATAACGTGAATGATTCTAAGGGAAATAATTCCTATTAACATATGTGAAAGCGGCATAGGTTTCAAGATACAATATTATAGTTTTCGGCTAAAGAATTAACTAAATAAAGATAAAGATAGCCAAAGTTCATATCTATTATAAATAAGAAATTAATTTTGTATTGTATTTTATATTAAATTTTCCTATTTTAATAATAAATGAATAAGTTTTTTACGTTTACCTAATATACACTGGAGTTAATGTTTCATACATAGACAGTCAATTATACCTTTTTCTCTGTATACTTCAAAACTTGTTGCATCAATTTAAAAAAAGAAATAAATGTGTGCTACTCTGGTGTAGCATTGATCTGAGAANGAAATCTTCAATGGCGCGTTTAACAGTAAAGTTTCTCGGGGATGAACGTATTAGCAAGTTATGAATACCTTCCATTATTCGTCTTTGGGGAGTTGTAATATTAATTCTGGTTGGTTGACGTTATTATTTGGTAAATATTCGGGGTTGGACCCAGCGGAGCGGAAAATTATTTTGCGGGCGTTCATCTTTGCCACATTGTTACGTTACATTCTCTGCAGGGGGAGAGAGGCCCCGACGAGAATGTCACATCTGGGGCTTCGCTTAATCCTGGAAAAATGTTTTTAAATAGATTGGTGTGCTAATGCGAGTTTCATGAACGTTTGGCTATGCCAGGACCGGAATTTAGTACGATTTCCTTTACGAGAAATTGTAAGACAATCCAAGAAGAAAATCATTTATGAAATATTCTAGCATTAGAAGTGTATAGCTCACACATATTTCTATATGCTTCCTTTTAGGAAAAATGAGTTCTTTATAGTACGCAACTTTCAAAAAATATTAATAATTACTTAATATCACATTCTGATTAATTGTTCAAAGAACCTGCGGAACCTGAATGTACTAGAAAATAAAATAGGAAATACTTTTTTCATTTATTTTACCGAACTGAATGGTAAATAAAAGACAGGTTTCATTTTATAGAAATGTAAAGGACGAATCTTAAATACGTTCCAATACAAAATAACGTGAATTATTATTCTAAGGGAAATAATCCCTATTAACTTATGTGAAAACGGCATAGGTTTCAAGATACAGGATATTTAACTAAATAAAGATAAAGATAGACAAAGTTTTCATCTATTATAAATAAGAAATTGACTTTTTATTGTATTTTACATTAAATTTTACTATGTTAATAATTAATCTATTAATGTATACAGGGTGGTCCAAATTTTATGCAGGAAACTTCAAGGGCAAATAGATCTCTTTAAAATAATAGCTGTTTGCCTTATAAACATAGGTCTGGAACGGCCTCGTTTTAGAGATACAGGGTGTTGAAGTTGTTAAAAAAATGTAATTTTTTGTTTATATCTCCGGAATCTATTAACCGATCTGAATAAAATTTNGAAGTTAGAAAAAAATATGCTATACTGTACACACCAAATACTAATACCTAAGGGAAAATTGTTTGAGTAAAGGTTCCATTGATCAGAAACTGTTTCACTTTCAATCTTTGGACAGACATTATTTATGATTCATTTTAAAAGAACAAGTTTCATTTCTTTTTTGATTTTTTTAAAGATAAACATTTGCTAGTTGTTACTATTCATTTCATTTCTGACTTCGTTTGAAATTTTAATAGTGGTTTTAATGTATTCACTGCCTGTGCTAATACAGAAAAGTGTTTTGGGGAAGAACGTATTAGCATAAAAAAACTGAAAACAAAACAAATTGTTTTTGAGAAAGGTCCCTTTATCAAAAACTGACTTTCAGTCCTTGAAGGGTCATTTACATTTACTAATCATTCTCTGTAGAATATGTTACTCTTGTTTTCTTTTTGTTTTTTTTTTCGAAGAAGATTTTTCTGTTTAGTAATTTTTGCGACTCATTTCATTTCTACCTTTGATAACTCTTAAAAAAATCGTTGAAAATGTTTTCCTTAAAAATCTTCTGCGAAAATATTATGCATCAGTAGTGAAATCTTCAATGGCGCGTTTAACAGTAAAGTTTCTCGGGGATGAACGTATTAGCAAGTTATGAATACCTTCCATTATTCGTCTTTGGGGAGTTGTAATATTAATTCTGGTTGGTTGACGTTATTATTTGGTAAATATTCGGGGTTGGACCCAGCCGAGCGGAAAATTATTTTGCGGGCGTTCATCTTTGCCACATTGTTACGTTACATTCTCTGCAGGGGGAGAGAGGCCCCGACGAGAATGTCACATCTGGGGCTTCGCTTAATCCTGGAAAAATGTTTTTAAATAGATTGGTGTGCTAATGCGAGTTTCATGAACGTTTGACTATGTCAGGACCGGAATTTAGTAGAATTTAAAGAACCTGCAGAGCCTGAATTCCCTAGAAAATAAAATTGGAAATACTTTTTCATTTATTTTACGGAACTGAATGGTAAATAAAAGACAGACTTCATTTTATAGAAATATAAAGGACGAATCTTAAATACGTTGTAATAGAAAATAACGTGAATGATTCTAAGGGAAATAATTCCTATTAACATATGTGAAAGCGGCATAGGTTTCAAGATACAATATTATAGTTTTCGGCTAAAGAATTAACTAAATAAAGATAAAGATAGCCAAAGTTCATATCTATTATAAATAAGAAATTAATTTTGTATTGTATTTTATATTAAATTTTCCTATTTTAATAATAAATGAATAAGTTTTTTACGTTTACCTAATATACACTGGAGTTAATGTTTCATACATAGACAGTCAATTATACCTTTTTCTCTGTATACTTCAAAACTTGTTGCATCAATTTAAAAAAAGAAATAAATGTGTGCTACTCTGGTGTAGCACTGATCTGAAAACGTTCCAGTTTTTTTTTATTTATTAAAGATATTAAATACCTACTATACAGGGTGTTAATGAACTTATGTCAAAAATTTAAAGGGGAGAAAAAGGAGCAAAAACTGAGTTAACTGAAAAACTTTTATCGGAAGTTTGACGTCATAGAAAAAAGCTAATCAAAAATGTGTTTAAAACTGTTTTGGAACTTCTGAAATACATGTATTTTATCGTGGCGAGTACTTACAAAAAATTCTGTAACACGTTTTATGAGTTTGTAAGTTTCATATGAAGCCGGACTGTATTCGAAAGTCAGTTTGTAAATACATTGTTATAGTGATTGCTGTGCTGTTTTTCGAGACTACATTTAATAGCAGTATTTCCAAGTTTTTTTTTTAATGGCGCATTTATTTAGCAATCGCGAGTATTATGATATTCTCATAATTTATGGCGAAGCAAACGAAAATACCCACAGAGCTTGTCAAGTGTACCGTGCAAGATATCCTGAACGACGGGTCCCCGCACCACGGACGTTTGTTGCTGTAACAGCAAGTAAATATTTCGCATCCTGTTGTGTGGTGGACACTACGAGAAGCTCAGTTGTGCCCATTTCATATTCAACGTCTTCAAGCGCTTACTTCTGAGGATTTTCCACTACGTCGAGGTTTTTGCGAATGGTTGCTTCAGGAACATGTATGTAATGTAAGTTCGTGACATCGACCAACTGCGACATCGTATTACCAAAGCTTGTAATACGATTCGAGAGGAACTGGCAATGTTGCAACGCGTGCGGGCAAATTGGATACGTCGCGCTGAAGCTTGTGTGCAAGCAAATAGTGGGTACATCGAACATCTATGAAAATTAGCAGTTCTCAAAAGGTGGCTTCTTGCAATGTTGAGGTACGTCAGATTTTAAAATTACGTTTTACTTAACACAGATCCGTGTAAACATCTCATTTTGACATAACCGATATGTGGCAAAAATATTTGACATAAGTTCATTAATACCCTGTATATAATGTCTCAATATACTTTTCATCGCGTGTTAATTCAACGAATGTAATGCTAATATTACAAATATCATTTAATATATTTACAATTGTAATGTAATCACCCTCATTTAGAAATTGTAAATCAGATACGCTGAATATATAAATAAAAATGTATATGACAGATGAATCAGTAAATACAAATAACTAATAAACTTTATATTATTCATACCAGCCAAAACGAAAATTACGATATTTTTTTAAGATAAGTGTTATAACATTTTAAATAATAATATTGGTAGGAAACAACTACTCTGCGAGCTACATGCTCCGTCCAGCATTAAATTACACCCACAATATCCAGTAAACCGCTAAGATCTTTCGTCAGCAGCATTACCAAAAATATGCGGCTTTCGATGTTATTAGTTCTCATCAGTCTGTATCAAAATTTGTATTTTCGGAAAATTGCAACATAAATACAAAGAAAATTATTTAAATTTAACAAATTATTTGGTAGTAATTATGAAAATAGTTGTTAAAAGTAAGTTTCAATTGCCTACTGTTCCAAGGCAAAAACTCCGGAGAAAAGATCCCTTTCACAATAACTAACTCTGAAGAAAATTTAACCCCTGATATAAAAGCAGCACGAAATGGAACCACTGCAAACCACCAGCAAAATCAAAGACGCGATATGAACTTGAATAGGTTAATTTTGAAAAATTGTGATTCTATAATGCTAGAAGTAGTGTTAAAAATAATCTGTTGGCGTATTCCTCCGAAAAGCAACATTCATAAAAGCTAGTTAATACATTGGACTCACTACTCAATGATGCCCTTGAGAAAAAATCGAGACAATAAAAGTTCCCAGCCATTACCATTTCTCAAAAGCTAAACGAATACTGACTGAGCAAGGAGGCCCAGAATGTTTTTTAAGGAACAAGTACGTAAGTTTCTGATCATAGCAGATGATGAATTGCTTTTGGTTAGAGGAAAGTTATGATATTCGGCATTTTTTGGGCCTGTCAAAGAAACAAATTCACAAAGTTAATGTTAGAAATCAAAGGAAACAAGGTGTTAAATATTATGATACCATGTATAAAAATTAAAATCATAAGAGAACATTTAGTTATCAAGAGAATCTCGCGCTTAATCATTCTTAAAGGAAATACCGAGCTTCGTCCTTCTACTACCACCTACAGATACATTTTTGTGTTCTACATATAAGAAAAATTCTAGCTTATTGCGATTAGCACCCTGGAAAATGTACCAGAATAAGTTTCAAGGCAGTTAGGCTTTTCGAAAGTCCTCTGTGTCCATGGTGGTAAATGGAAGTGAAACGGATATGCAAATGTTTAAGCATCCTGAAGGGTGGAAATACTCTGCTGACAGCTCCATGAAAAATAAAAAGAAATAACATAGCAAAATGATGGAATACAACAGAACAATTACCCACGGTCTACAAACTTCAAATTGCAAAAGATGTACTATAAATAATAAACAAGTTCATCATACGTTTCTTTACTTGTAAAAAACCTATTACAGTACTGCAGCTCTAATGGGATTCATTGCCACACTAGTGCTGTAAGATTGGCTACAATAAAATTATTTACGAAGACTATAATATTCACTATATTAAATGGAAGTAAAGGGAAATCCCAATCCCTCAATCGATGTGCCAACCCAGTCGATATCATATACCTGACTTCTCGACAGCATTTGACAGAGTACCAATGTGAAGATTGTTACATAAAGTAGAACACCAGAATGAGCGACTCTTTTTTCGATAAAAGATATAATTTGAGTGGAATTCCGAAGGGTTCTGTACCTATTGGATCCATTACACTTTCTCATTTAATTTAATGTCAGTAGTTAGTAGCAGTTAGTCAGTAAAATACATCTCTTTACGTAGACGACACCAATGTATACTCAAACCCCATCATTCACTATAAATCTCTCCAAAACGATGTAACTTCTATCAATAAATGGTGCAACGAATGGCTTCTTAAATTAAATAGATCTAAATGTGTAGTGCTTCATTTTGTCAAGAACTACTCCCCTGTCGTCATTTGAATGGATAATTGCTTGCTACAGTGTCCACGCATAACGATGTAGGGGTCTCGATGAACTGTAAACTGTCAAACGTGCAAATAATAAAATACATATTTTCGAAACATTTTGCAGAGTGTACTCGACCAATTATTGAATACCCCGATTTAGTATGGTGCTGCGATCTCATCTGTGATCGAAAGTTATCGGAAAACGTTCAACATTCAGCAACAAGACTTTCTTTCCGACACCTGACACCCTCTTATATTGAACGTCTATTATAACCAAGCTCACAAATTTTCAATTTTCTTCGTGATCTAATAATTGTAACTTTCAAAATTTTAAAATGCAATCTTGGAAATCCATATCAGCTTTACACTGTCAATGTAGGCAACCGATTGCATGGACATGAAATTAAACTAAAAAATAAAATTTTTAAAAATATAATGGATGCATATCTGTCTTCAAACCGACAACCTAAAATTCAAATTAAACAACGTGCAAGCAGTGTAAACTTGGATAGACCAAAATATTGTACATCACTGAAAAATGAATGTATGTTTTGTTTTCTTATTTTTTTAGGCATAACAGGTTTTTAATTTACCGTATTCTGAATACTAAAATGATGCCTTGTGAAAAGACACTGACGTCTGATTTAAAGGATATCATTGATTCCTGTCCGACTTAACAGACATTGCGAAGGACTTTCCAAAGGAACAACCGGTATTATAACAGCACTGCAAGAAATTTATATGCAAAAATAATATAATACAATTTGATATCAAAAAAAAGGAAAACGGAAGGTGAATATGCACGAACGTTTTAATGAATAATATGCAATAACTTTCCTGTTAAATGGAGATAAATCGAGAACGGCAGGTGATGCACAGTCCGTGTTCAATTCCGAGAGCAAACCGGCTCCGCGTCGAGAGAGCAGTAACTACCCTCGGTCCTGGATCCGAAACCGCTATCTGCCATCAGCTCACAAGCAGTGTACCTATCTATAAATTGGATGCTCTTAAAAGGTTGTACGTGGTTCTAACGTAAACGACGTTGTTCGATAGCTTTTAGTCCTTATCTCGCCGAGAAAAAGACATAAGCAGAGTAACAAGAAGAAGTTGACGAGGCGTGCGTTGGGTGAGCGCCCAGCACTCAAGTGAACCGGCTCGAGGACCGCAAAAGTCCACACTTGCGGCGTTCGGTGCCATCCTTATCTACCGAATCTACACACATTATCGGCGAGATCCGATCTCGCCATGGCCAGCAGGATGTTTGATGGCGAACGACCACGCCGATCGGGAACGACTTTAATTACCCCTTAATTATTATTTATTGGTGCTATCTGGAATCCAGAGCGCCCAGCGAAACTGTCAGCTGCGCGATTCCTAACAAATTGTTCAGTCAGCTAGATAAAGGAAATCCATTTATATAATTGATATAAAACACAGATGTGTTGGTATTTATTATAATTAGTTTCATTTCTGTTTATCTGGTCATCAATCAGTTGCATTCCATTTATAGTCGAGGCCCGATTCGCACTAATTAGATCAATTTAAATTATTTCCGATGTAAACAATGTCCTGGATCTGTTCATATTTACCCATAACTTAATTAACTAATTAATGCAATTAAAGTTGTCTTGCGGAAACTATTGTTATTGAATTGAATTGATGATGATTAACATGCATCAATTTAGGATATATCTATAAATATTACAAACAAATATGTCAACTAAATGAACACAACTAACGTCCAGCAGGAAATTAATATTTCGTTAGCTTGATGTGCACACTTCCGTGGTACTCGTACCTAGTTTTCAACGGTTAAATAATTTTTAAGTAGGTTGCTACATCGCCGTCGTAGGTTTACACTTCTTGAACGTTTAGAATCAATTCAAGTGCAGATTAAGTCCTCTGACCGGTATTTGTATGTTGTGTGCACTAGTTCACGCTACCAACTCTCAGTTAAATTTGATTGGCGTCAAAGAGGATCTTCTAGTGTATTTAAATTTGATAGACAATGCCCAACAAGTTTTATGTCTTTTGAACAGATGTTTTTGCATGTATCATAATTAGTTTCATTTCTGTTTATATGGTCATCAATCAATTAATCGCATTCCATTTATAACTACTGAGATCTGATTCGCACTAATTAGACCAATTTAAATTATTTCCGATGTATAGAATGTCCCGCAGCAGTGGATATTTACTACACCCATAACTTAATTATAACAAAGAATTTATCTTATGAAAAATATTTTTACGAATTGATACTGATTAACATGTCACATTAGATGTATCTATAGAATATTAGAAAATAAATACATTAGTACAATCTACGTAAAATTACACATGCACATTCTGTAATATTATTAAGTTAACTTAACTGGCTGGTAGCTGTCAATGGTTAAATAATTTTCGGATTGGCTATCACGTTATTGGTTTAGACATTTTAGATGCTCAGAAGAAATTCAGCTGCAGGTTAAGTCCTCTGGTCGGTATATACAGGGTGTTAATGATAAGTTTTGCCAATCTTTAATGGCGTATTCTACCGATGAAAATAATCAAGTTTTGTCCTATAGAAATTTTTGATAGGACGCTTACCTACGGAGATACAGGGTGTTAAAAGATTTAAATATTTATATTATTTTTCCTGTAACCTTACTGGCATAAATGATTGAGTGAAAAAATTTGGGGGCATTTTTTAGTAGGAACTATTTTTTCATTAATAACTTATTCTAAAATATACTAGTGGCGTAGATATTGGGGGAGTTTTCTGAAAAAAAATAGTACGCCACTGGTTTTTTAAATAATTTTAAATGTTTTTAAAATGTACAATCAATTTGTGGCAATAAAGTGTTCTTGTAAAAAATTCGTAAAATTTTCTGGTTTTTAGATAATTAGAAAATCAAACAAAAAGATACTTAAGTACCTACGTCGCTATTTATCATTTTCTATTTTGTATTTCTATTGTACAATTTTTATAGAGCAAAAGTTATTATTTTCATCGGTAGAATATGCCATTAAAATTTGACAAAATGTATCATTTACACCCTGTATATGCCGTGCTCGCTGGCTCATGGCGTCAGTCGATAATGAAATTTCATTGAACTGAAGATGATATTCTGGTATATCTAAATTAGGATAGGCAAATCCAAAAAAAAGTAATACAGATAAAATACAGTTATGTTGGTATTTGCTATAGTTAGTTCCATTTCTGCGTATCTGATCAAGAATCAGTTGAATTCCATTTATATCCGTTGCTCAATTCGCACCAATTAGATTAATTCCAACTATTTTCGGATATAGTAGTCAGTACCTTACCATAACGTGCGGAAATGTTTTTGATTTAATGTCTACATTATTTAACTTCTTACCTACATTTCTGTGTTTTATTAGGTATTTATTATTTACAACCAGTAGAACATTAATGAAGATTTTTTAAAATTTTTACTCCTCATTTGTCACAACACACGAGAAATATTTGAAGCATACATTTATATGAATAATCTATTTTCTTTTTTTTTTCTAAAACTATTCCTAACTACTTTGGGGTACTTCAAAAATGTATGATGAAAATTAGTTACCTATTCAAGAAGAATTAAGGATCTAGTCATCAAACTTCTATGCAATTCTGTCATAGTAGCTATCTGTAGGTAAAATTTTAATAAAATATATTAAGTGGCTTAGGAACTAGGGTTGGAAAAATTTTAGATGCCAACAAAAGCTAATTGTCGTCGGAGATTTTCATATACAGGGTGTCCCGTAATCAACTGGACATTAGCTAAAGGGTGATAGCTGGTATCAAAATAAAACGTTTCGGCCCAACATGCATTAGCAAAATGTCACTCGTTTTCGCGCTACAGGGTGTTTTCTTAACTTTCTCTCCAATTATTGTTTTAAATAACGAGCGTTCAAATAAAAACGTGGTCAAGTTGGTTCTGAAAATTTGGACGTAGGGCGTAGCGTATAGCAAATGAACTTAAACGTCATCTGTCAAAGCGCTATATCGCCGCTATCAATTTGAATATTTTCGTTTTAAAAAGCGTTTAAAATGGTGTTTTCTCAAGAACAAAAAGTGTTTATCATAGAGTCCTACTTTAGAAATGGACGCAAGATTGATGGAATATGGAAGTCTTCTATTGAGGAATGTTTCATAGAATTTCAAAATCAATTTCCCGGCGTTGTTGAGTACAAAATTTTTCAAAGTGCAGTTCAGCGTTGTGTTAATGTTTTGCATGAAACGGGCAGTGTAACAAGAAAAGAAGGAAGCGGCCGACCTAAAAAGCGGACTGAAGAATTAAAAGAAAATGTCCAACAAATAATGGAAAATGCGCCAAGAACTTCTGTACGTGTTTTATCACAAATGGTGGGAGTATCAGTCGGTACCTGCCACACAGTGTTAAAAAAAGATTTGCGTTTGTTCTCCTATCGTTTAACTTGTCAGCAAGAACTTCATGAAGTTGATTTTCCGCGACGGGCTGTATTTTGTGAATGGTTTTTAAACAACTACGGTGAACTTCATAATATCACCTTTTTTTCTGATGAAGCCTGGTTTCATTTAAGTGGTTACGTAAACTCACAGAATATGAGAATGTGGTCTTCTGAAAAACCAGATAACTTTTTTGTCGAGGGCCCTCTACACGCTCAAAAAATTGGAGTTTGGTGTGCTCTCAATCGAAGGAGGATTTATGGACCTATTTTTTTTAATGGTACTCTTACTGCGCAAAGGTATAGAGAAGAAATTATCGCTCCTTTTGTTAACCAGCTGGAAGAAAACGAAATTACAAACTTTTACTTTCAACAAGATGGCGCAAGGGCACATACGGCAGGCGAGACGATGAATATGTTGAGGGAAGTTTTCCAAAATCGACTAATAAGTCTCAATGCTGAACATGAATTTCCACCGAGGTCATGTGATATTACGCCGTGTGATTTCTTTTTGTGGCCTTACCTTAAAAACACTATTTTTGAACTGCCTATTCCTGATTTAAACCATCTGCAGGCTCGACTTATAGACAAGATTCGTGAAATTAACAATACCCCGAGCATCTTAGAAAATGTCTTTAATTCTTTGAGGAACAGGTGTGAAAAGTGCTTGGAACAAGGAGGGGGACACTTTCAGCAGCTGCTTTAATTTATTGTTATAACAAGGAGGGGGACACTTTCCGCAGCTCCTTTAATTGTTTGTTATTGTTATCACGATTATTCTTTAAAATAAAGTTATATAGTCATTAACGTTATTGAAACTGACAGCTGCTATACAGCTCGTTGAGAAATGAGGTTAAGTTGGTCGCTATAAGCTACTCCCTACGTCCAATGTGTCAGAGCCAACTTCGACCACGTTTTTATTTGAACGCTCGTTATATCTTGTAAGCTGTTCAACGGATTTCGATGAAATTTGGTATCGCGTTATTACTCAGCATGCGTAATGCGAAAATGGTATTAATTTCACCATTGCCACTAGATGACGCCACCTACAGCAACATTGGTCTATCAACATGGCCATAACTTGTATGTCCATCCTGTATGTACATTTTCGAACAAAAATAAAGAAATGACATTCAATTTTACACAAAAAAAGGTATACTGTTAGTAGACCGTTTTCGAATTAATCATAATTTTTCAATGAGATGCATAAGTCTGTATTTAGTTTTTGCAAGGTATGCTTTGGTATTAAAAGCAATAGTGAAATTGATACCATTTTCGTATTACGCATGCTGAATAACAACACGACACCATATTTTATCAAAATCCGTTGGACAGCTTTCAAGATATATCAAAAAAAGTTAATGTAGAACGAAAACGAGTAACATATTGTTAAGGCATATTGGGTCCAAATGCTTTATTTTGATACCAGCTATCATCCCTTAGCCAATGTCTAATTAATTATGGGAGGCTCTGTATATCCAGATTTGGGTAGACTACTTCCAACCAAATGCTGAACTTTTTCATTTACAGAAACACTGTTTATGTTGGTATTTATTATAATGAATTTCATTTCTATTTATAAGGTCCTCAGTGAGTAGCATTCCAATTGTAGCTGATCAGATCAAATTAAATTATTTCCGATGTAAGTATATTAATGTTCGACATCAATTTTTATTGACTGTACCCTTAACTTAATTATTAAAAGTTAACATTAAAATGTATGAAAGTAATTTGGATTCCAATTATTAACGTCTTATGAAAAATATAATTATTATAAACTGATTCTTGTTAATGTGTATCAGCTTAAATATCTAATTAGTTCCGTTCCATCCAAAATTCGTGTTAACTTCGGGCTCTGTGGACACGCCCTTTCATTCTTTAAATAATTTTTGCAATATTTGACATAACTGTCAAACTGTAGTAAATATTCAATTTATAGAAGACGAACATGTCCAGAGGAGCCAGCGCCGGATTTGATCGCCACATAACAATATTTTCACCGGATGGTCGTCTGTACCAAGTGGAGTACGCATTCAAAGCCATAAACCAAGCGGGGATAACAAGTGTAGCAGTGAAAGGAGCAGATACTGCAGTTTGTGTGACCCAAAAGAAAGTTCCAGATAAACTAATCGATGCCAAAAGCATCACCCACTTGTATCATATCAACGATTACATCGGTTGCGCGATGACAGGTATGATGGCCGACAGCAAATCACTTGTGCAAAGAGTTAGGTTTGAAGCTGCTCAGTTCAAGTACAAGATGAGTTACGACATGCCGATAGATGCATTGAGTAGAAGAGTTGCGGATATATCCCAGGTATACACACAAAATGCTGAAATGAGGCCCTTGGGTTGTTGTATGATACTGATTGGCTACGATAACGAACTAGGCCCTTGCGTTTATAAGACAGACCCAGCAGGATACTTTTCCGGATTTCGAGCGATCAGTGTTGGTCCTAAGCAGACTGAGGCCAATAGCTATCTGGAGAAGAAGTTGAAGAAACAAGAAGATTTGAAATATGACGATGTTATACAATTGGCTATCAGTTGTCTGGGTTGTGTTCTGTCCATGGATTTCAAAGCTTCTGAGATTGAAGTTGGTGTGGTTTCCAAGGATGAACCGAAGTTTAAGATACTAACTGAAGAAGAAATCGACAGGCATTTAATAGCCTTGGCCGAAAAGGACTAAAAAATTTGTTTCATTGTTTCATACAGTTGTTCATTTTATATGTACTTTTTATGTATCATGTGAGTTTATGAAATGCTAATAAATTATTCTTTATACTTATATAATTGTTAAATAATTTTCAAATTGCATGGCTTCTGAATATTTCAAAAGTGACTTAAAATCAAGCGTCGTAACGTCGGTATATATAGCAAACATAGAGACCAGCAAGAGTACTCAGGCTTCAAAGTTTCTTCTGAAGGAGAAAAGGGTATGTCTGTCAAAATGTCACGAGATATAAACCAACGACGTGGCAACCAGTTTGGAAGTTATATTAATTCTAAGGTTACGAAATTTTTCTTCAATTTTTTCTCATTTTTACTTCATTCAGAACACATATGGTTTACAAGAAATTAGAGGTAATTTTGGAACACAGTAAACCTTGGGCTTGTTTTAAACTATAAATTTTGTGCGTATTTTTTTTCTATTATTTGTTACTGCTTTGTTTGACAGTTGTTGTCAATGTTTCTAGATAATTTCATTCAGATAAGGAAGAAATGAATTTATTTTTTACTGCTCTTTAGAATTGGTGATTTTTATCTTCAATCCCAAAAATTTTTTATCAGTTCAATTTTCGGAAAAATAATATATTGTGCAAATTATTGAAGAATATAGAGAAATTAGATATACTTATTTAGTCAACTTGATTGTGTAAAAAATAAATATGTTTCAGTATACAGGGTGTAAAATAAAAGTTGGGAATAAATTAAAAGTTGGATTTTTTATTTTAAAAAATAAATATTTGTTATTTAATATTATGCTCTACAGGTTTTCTTTTCCAAGCTACAGGGCGCTAAAAAATTTTATTTTTTTTTTAAAATCATTTTCAATGCAAAATCTTTTTTCAATGCCTATTTCATAATGTTATTTTTATATTCCTATGTGGGAAAAATGGTATTTACAAAAGTTTTATTTACGGAAAAATTACAAGAGCTAGAAATAAAACGTAAGAGGGTAATTTTGTTTAAAATAAAAAAATGGATCATAAAAACATAGTTTTACCTGTGGCGCACCGCAATTTTCTTCGAAAAACCTTACGGTACAATCTGTACGCACGCCACTGAGTAACTTACAAAGTCAATCTTTTTCCCGTTACTAGGCGATTATCAAATTAAGCTAAGGCTAAACTTTCGTTCCATTATCTTATAATGTTCGTAGAGTATAACTTCATATGAGAAAAATTTATTTTTTAAATCAAAAAATCCACCGTTTAATTTATTCCCAACCTATGCGTTACACCCAGTATAATTTATTCAGACACTTCTTATAAAAGGCAATATTTCTCTTACTAGTACATACTGTCAATGCAAATATCTATATTGTTTTGGAAAAATAAAAAGATGATTTTCTCTATATACCATAGAAACCATTATATTTACTAAAAACTAAATATAACTCATGTTTCATAATTTCAAAACTATACTTAAAATATTTTTGGAGACTTATGAACAACTCTTTTCTCAAGGATATATTTTGATTGCGATTTAGATTTGTGGTTGATTGTAGTAAAGAGAAATGTATTTTAATGTAATGTTCATGCAATCAATTTTTTGTAGTAGATAATTATCTAGTTTATGAAAATGGAATTGGTAGAAAAAGGTCGATAGAAGATTTGTCACCAGCGTACAGGTAAAGAAACAAAGAGCTAAATAAATGTATTTACGATTTGATCAAATATTTCTAATACTGCTGCTGAAACAGACTTCATGAGATGTGCGGTATGTTAATATTATCACGAGTTTTCTAAAAATACCACAAGTAGACAAATCTTGAGGCTACTATTGCAAACATCAGACATAAAGTGGAAATACCATTTAATAAACGATTGGAGTAATATCATCTGAAGACGCAAGATGGTTCTGTAAGAAGTGTGACCAGCAAGAAGTTATGCATACGATTCTATGCAAGTGATGAAAAATATGGTTTAGTTACATTGCAAATGCATGGAAGTGAGTCCAGCGAACAAAAAATGTATTTGTCACTTGTGTGCAGAACCATCAAGTGAAGGAATTTGTTATTTTTTTAACTGTATGCTGCTTCTGTTTTTTTCTTTCTAAAAATTTGCTTTTACTACTATTTTTAATTGTGCAAGCTTAAGCATTTATTTTTGAATACAATAGGTATTTGTTTTGTTTCCACCAGGTTTTGTTTTGGAAATACTTTTAGGCGATAGTTTCAGTGCAGGGAATTAGCTACAAATTTGGCAAACGAATTCCTAAATTACGCCATTTGCAGGCCTCTCAACTTAACCTTTCAAGTAGAGGTTAAGGTACTCATGTCTGTATTACAGCAACAGATTCCCAAAAAATTAATTAATTCAAACTACTAAAAATTTTTTGAGAAAAGGTGTTTTTTTGCAAAATTTTTCAATATTTCTTATATTATTTCTCTTTTCACATTTAACACTCAGAAGCACATCTAAAACGCTTATTTTGTTTTTGATTTTAAGAAAAAAATCTAAATTCGAAAGGAGATCTTACATGCTTTATTAAAAATCTCATTGCGAAGTTTTTGTTAAGTTTCGTCCCCATCTTTATGTTACGTTGTATACTTTATTTAAAGTAAAGTATTTAATAAATCTACATAATCAGGAAATAATAAAATGCCCTCTATGTACTAATTTGGAGAAGAAAGCAAGTGCCTACAAAAACAAATTAGAATCTAGACTAATTAGAATTATAAAGATAAGTGAATGATGCACAATTAAGATTAATGTTTCATATCAAAACATACTCAAGGAATCGCATCCTTTCTTAAATCCACTAAATGCTTGGTGAGCGCTCAAAAAGCCTACCTAATGAAGGTAAATACGAACGTTTCTACAGTTAGTAACTTGTGCTACCTGCTGTTTGGCGGTCAACGTCTAAATTTCTAATAAATTATCTTCACACAATTAAAGTCAGTGCTTCCCTTTTTTTTGTTAAAACTGGCTTAGCTTTGACGCTATTTTATAATTTATTGGGAATGAATCGACAGCAAATTCCCATCTCGCTCTGTGGTTTGTGCATGTTCTGCTAAATAGACCAATTAACGATTGAATAAGTGGAAATATGTAACTGAGGTTTTGCTAAAGATGACCTAGCAAATAAAATAGTTTGTACAGTACTTTATTTGATTAAAATGCAAAAATATAAAATATGTGTTTGTTTTTTTTTATATATAGAACAATATTTTCGACTACATCTATTTCGAATTTAGAAAAGAATCCGTATTTGGCAAAGTACTTATTTCTTGAGATCTTCTTCTAACGGATTCTTTAATTATTCTATTTAATTATCTTTTTTATTTTTTATCCTCATTCAGAACGAGTGTTTTGAATTTCTACTTCATTCTTTAATGGTACCTACCTGCACGAAATTGTTCAGTTTCCGGAAATAAATAAATAGTTTCTCAATGGTATTTGAGGTGGTCATAATTTTTATTAGGTCCACAAAAGGTCCTTGTTGGACTTTCGGTTATTCTAGATTGCTACATGATACACAACTGTTTGTTCAGTATCTGACAATCTCTTACTTTTATTGCATTTTTTACACTAGGAAACATAAGGTTATCTTTACGATTAAATTAATTAAATCATCATTTTGTTAATCGCCGTGGATAAAATCCAATCCGGCTCATACTCAACCAGTCGTTGTTAAGCACTCTAATTAAGTTCTGTTTATTATTTATCTTGTAATTGCACCTTACAAAAGGATAATGCGATTAACTTCTTTTGAGTAGAAGGAACTGATATTTAAGATAAAGAGGAACTACACGCAAGCACAGCATTTTGTTTATGCTGAAGTTTGACGATACGACTAATTGAGTAACACTAAACCAATTTTTTGTGGAATTTATTTTGTAAATGATGAAATAATCACGTGAGTGTCTTATTAATATGCAGGTAAGAGGAGATGATCATAATATGTCACGTTTATTAGTTCAAAATGTGTAGAAACTCTAGACGAGATTGTAGTATACTGCAAGAAGATGGGATGCTTAATACGGTTGAAGAAAATTTTAGCCTCAGTACAAGATACACATCCGCTGTATTAGGAATTTCATATACACATATACGAGTGTGGTGAACTTTACAAGAATAGTCATTGTATCCTTTCCACCTTGAAAAAGTGACAAAGTTATTACCAGCAGATTTTCATCGCAGATTGAACTTCTGTCACTGGTTACTAGAAATACACGCAAGAGATCCAGCTTTTTCAACAACTATTTTATCAACTGATTACACAACTTTTACGAGAAATGGTATACTTAATCAAGACAACTCGCATATTTGAGTAGATCAAAATCCAAAAGCAAGATAAACTGCAAAACATCAACATCATTTTTTAATGAAACATGTGGTTAGGAATCTTACATGACCTTTTCATTGGATTGGGCCCATCCAAATGCCTCAGAGGCTTAACGACGCATCGTTTTTGTGATCTTTAACTTAAAGGCTGCCACTTTTGCTAGGTTAGGTTATACGACAAAATATATTGTTTCTCCATGCTGTTAAAGCTTTTTTAGACAACTATTGGCAACGCTGGATTGGGCGAGGTGATCCTGTTGGATATCCCGCTGGCTCAGCAGATCTAAAGCCGCTAGATTTTTCGTTTGGGGTCATTTACGAGTATTATTTTTTTGTCCAAGCAATATAAAATACTTGACACATTTATGTTCTACGAATATTTGGCGAACGGTAACATTATCTGGGATCAGGGTTTGAAATTCCTTTTATATTTCTGATGAAAATATTACACACGCTTCACGACAACGTTTTAAAACCGTAATAAAAGAATAAAGGAAACAGTATTGTAGACGTGAGTAGACCGTACCACACCTGTTCTGTGTATTTTTATCGCCAATACCTCTTTAGATAATAGTAAGTGCATTACTTTTCGGTCGATATCTATGATGGATTCTTAGAAATACAATCTGGGATAGTATAAGTAAAATGCCCTGTTAATTATTCCGGTATAAAGAGATTTCTTAATTTTATAACCTGTTATTAGTTAGTTAATATAATAGTGTGTACGTTAATTATGTTTCTCTAATTTAAGCTTCTTTAGGTTTGAACTTAGTATAAATCTACATAACTTTTCTGTAAACATACAGAAATATGTATATAACCTGCATAAATACTGTTTAATAACAAACTATTTGCTAACTTTTGTGTAAAACTGTTTGTACAATTGCATTTGTGTAAAACAAAAGTTTTAATCACGGACATTTGGTCGCAAACCACTAGTGAGGACTTATTTGCTCACAAATGTATCGAACTTTATAGAATTTCCAAAAATGTCATTTTGACTCGAAGACTTAGTGTGTCGTGATCCTTCTTCTGATTTGGGGTGTCAAATAAAGTTAATAGGGTTCATTAAATGGTATATTATACTCATGGATATCAAGTTTGTACAATGTCAAAGCGATAATATTCACATATTTAGTCATTATTTACAAGTTCCAAAACCAACATATTTATTAAGTGGCTGATAAAAAGTACAATGTTAGAAAACAGCAAAACAATCTTAGGTTATGGAATAAACCTATTTTTAATTTGTTTTGGTTTGTACATATCGTAATATATCGAATTAATTTTTTGTATTTATAAATTTTATGTATTCATCTATTTTCAATTCCCTCAAAATATTTTTTGGATGTTCTAGGTACTCGATATTCTCGAACAAAACAGTCGTCTTCAAACGAATTTTACTTTTCCTTCTTAAATTCAGAAATATGTATCCTGCAATAGTTCCCGTAGCTGCTTCACGTATACTGCAACCGAATAAATACTTTCTGATGTGGACAGACTACTTCTACCTTTAAAACTTTTATTAAAGGGCAAGCAAGTTTGTTTTTGTTTAGGAGCAAATGTTTTTGCATCGGGCATTAGTTTAAAACATTCTGTACATATATGAGTATTGTTTAGAGATCTCGATTAGAGATGAAGTAATTTATGATGAGAGTATTTGGCCCAAAACATTTATTACTTTAATCAAAAACCTAAACTTAAACCCACAGCTAGAAATTAACTTCTTTGCTCGAATTTTGTGTCTTGAACAGTATTTTTTAAAAAGATCTCCGTTTGCCCATATGTTACGACACAAACAAAGAAAATATCCATATCAGAAGGCAGTAAACGAAGAATATATTTGTACAACCAAGAAATTAGGTTCTTTATAGCAAGAGGAAAATCTCCTTAAGTAGCAGGGATTAGTGAAACAGTTTTATAGAAGCTAGTAAATTAAACATACCAATATCTTGGAACATATAGTTTTCAATTACATTAGGATTTTCTCAATAAACGATAGAACTTAAAAATGCCTACAATTACCCTCTATTTTTCCCAATAATTTTTTGTATTTAGAGTTAGTTTGTCAACTCTGATGGGAGTTTTCTCCTGTTTCAAATTAAAGTACAAGCTTAATTTACTAACTGGCTAGGGAATCGTAAATATAAAATAAATACTTTTTATGTTTTTATTACCTTTGTCTCTTCACATTTTAAATTATTAAATTAGCAATAACTAATTAGATAAAAAGTTTTTTTTTTTCGTTTCGCTTATAATGTAATAAATTTTTAGTGTTCCTCTTGAGGCCGCGCATGTTTTACTAAATATACTACAAAAAGTTATTTAATTTATATCTTTATCAACGGTACAAGTAACACATATACAGTTCGTATAATATTTGTTGAGATAGAATTCTAAGGAAATAATGAGCCAATAAAGTTCTGTTATCGGAACTACTGTAACAATTTACCGCAGAAGGAGCGTGCCTTGATATTCAACGCGTTATTTTCAGAATATTAAAATATAAATATGAGAATAAAGTAGATTTTTTGTATTAAAATGTGTTTTTATTTCACTTTTTCGACTTTACTGGAATTAAAAAAATTTAAATAAAATTTGGGGCACTTGGTGTAAAATATTTTCCACAAACATACCCAAATTTTTTTCCTGTTAATAAGATCTCTTTTTTCAATAAACTTTGATTAGAGATTTTTTTTTGTATTATTTCCCATTTAAAAATTGTAAGCAATATCGTCCTAAAGAGTTTCAAAAGTAATACCACCTAAAAATCACATTAGCGGTTGAAGGATCAATTAGTCGTTGGAAAATAATTGAATGTTCGTTGTTTAAAGTGCATAAATGCCACAAAATACTTGTCATTACTCAATACGAACGTCAAACGGATAACTTTTGTGCTTACAAAATGTTTTCTCGTTCAGAAAATCTTGATATGTTATTAATTTACGGCAAGTCACAAAAAAATTCAAGAAAAGCTGTAGTTATATCGAAAGGTATCCAGAGCGCTTCATTCCTGATCACAGAATCTTTACAAGATTGGGGGCGACCTTGCGACGAAATGAAGATGCATTTTCTGTTCGGAGAAATCAAATAATTGACCGAAGGGTAAGAAACAAATGTTAATACAGTTAAATTGTTACAGTATTTCGAAGAAAATCCAGGAAATTCTATACGGCAGGCTAACCGGGAATTGCATTTGGATAAATCAGCCGTTCAACGAATTTTAAAAACCAATGGGTATCATGACTACAAAACTCATACTTTGGAGTGTTTTATAGCTCAAATTGTAGTAAATGTAGAAACTGCTGATCAGAACTTTTTTCGGTCTTTGGAAGGACGAAAGATGGTGTATCAGTAATAATGGTTTGCCAAACAGGCGCAACGAACAATTCTGGTTCATTGAAAATCCCCACATTGTAAATCCAGTCCAAAACCAAGGCCATTTAGGAGTAAATGTATGGTGCGGCATCATCGGTAGGCATTTAATTGGGCCTTATTTTTATGAATATACATTGAACAGCGTGAGTTACCTAAATTTCCTACACTTCTGGAGAATTTGCCTTTGCAACTAAGAAGAAACCTATGGTTTCAGCACGACACAAGATATTTAGATAACACTTTCCCAGAAAATGGATTGGGCTTAATAGACACATTCAGTGGCCCAGATCTAACACCCCTTGATTTTCTTTATGGGGGGCTTTAAAAAGTTACAGTCTATAGAAAGTGCTAGAAGCAACACCAATCATAACTGCTCTGTGGTTACTATTTAGTGTCTCACATTAAGAGAAAAACGTTAAGCATGAAATTAAAATCAATTAACATTTAAACTTGTAACTTTATAATAAAATTCCAAACCGCATATTTTTTTGGTACGCATGCAAGTACATGTGTTTGTCTTTGTATAAGCTTACTTTGCGTACTAATCCAAGTCATTAAAATCTATTAAGATGGAGTAAATTCATTAGCGGTAATTAAAATCATATTTATGGAGCTATTTATAGTTGGTCAGATATAAAATAGTAACAGTAAAAGCGGCATACAACAAATGTAAACTATTATATCGACAGAATAGGTTTCAGTTTCGATTTCACACCCAATACATCACTAATGCGAACTTAATTAATTATTAGGAGAGATTGCGCATCCAATTAACAAGTTAATTGCACCGTTCTCTAGAAGGTGGTCGAAGGGGAACCGTACACGGGGCCGCAGAACCAGTCGGGAAATTCACTCACATTCTAAACGAGAAGGAATGCGGCTTCTTACAAAGGTGTTGAATATGTTAGTTGGAAAGAATATTTAGATAGTGTCACCTAACATATATTTCAAATTATGTTTATTAGTCACTAGTCAGGCGGTAGAATACCGTCTACCGGTTTTACATCAGAATCCAATTTAAATTCAGTGAAAGAAAAAGGTTTCTTCAAATATACCGTAAACGAACAGATTTGTATGTTTTTCTCCTGTCAACTTTCACGAAAAGGACCACTTTGACAGTATTATTAGCATAACTAATTTATTTCAACTAATTACTTAACTACCACTTACACACCATTATTAATGTTAGAAACTTGTATTATTGCATCGGAGCACACATTTGGGACGTATACAATATAAGTGGAATAAATTATTAATTTATTATTTTAAATTGGCTTGAATATTCATTTTTGAATCGAATTAGATGATAACATCGATTTGTGTGAGCCAGCAAATTACTTTTTTATTGGTTAGATTTTTTTAATACTTTAATTATTCCAAAGATATCTAAATACTAACAAAAATCCTGATAAAAGCAATGCACACATGTTGTTTCTTAAAAGTAACATTATTTATAGAAGTTTGATGTCTATTTTATTGTTATTGTTAATAACTAATGTACCTAATAATTCTCAAGCATATGGCTTGCATTCTCGTACTTTGAAAATTGCTACAAATTACTTATGTCGACAATTTTTGAAACACATTAGGCAATAACAAATTATTTAATCTATATTCTAACAGCACTAATCAAAAAGTTTGCAACATATGGAAAAAAAAATTGTATAAATTTAATAAATTGCTTCGATTGTCAGTTGTCAGTCTCTTCATGTCGCGCCCATCGAACCTTATAAAACGTGTGTTGTATACGAGGGGCAGACGAAAACTGCAAATCGGCCCAAGAGTAAAGTTATTTCCCTCTAAAAGATTAGTCCGAATATAAAGTTTCAGTTCATTATGTTGAAAAAGCGATTCCTGATTGCAACTTTCCCTCGTACCATAATTCGAACGAAAACATCCGTTACTAATGTACGCTTCTATAAAAAAAATATAATTCCTGAAAACAAGTTGAATCGGGAACTAATAAGGCAGCTATAAAAAGTGATGAAGAATATAGGAACAAATTTGGCGCTAAATTTATTTTATGTTCAAGAATAATATAAAAACTGAGTAAAATGGTAAACCTCGGATACACTACTTCTTAAATTAACAGTCACAGGTCATTCGTTCAAAAAATATTAACTCTGGTGGTTAAGGAGAAAACAATTTTTATTTTACATTTTTCATTGCGGCTTTAATAGTTTTTGATTCAACTTGTTTTTGGGACTTATAATGTTTTGCTTGTAGAAACGTACTAAAAAAAACGTGACTTTAGTGATGATGTTTTCGCTCGAATTATGATATCAGAGAAAGTTGCAAACATAATGAACTCAAACTATATATTCGGGCTAATCTTTTAGAGGGAAATAACTTGTCTTTAAAACATTTTCCTCTAGAGTTGAAATAAGGGTACTTTACTCTTAGGCCGATTTGCAGTTTTCGTCTGCCCCTCGTATACAGGGTGTTTCAGAAAGACCTCTCGTAAATACAGGGGGTGATAGTACGACAACAAATAAGAATTTTTTGTCTTATGAACGATATGTCTATCTCCTCTTGTGTTCGAGATGCAGAGCGACAAAATAAAATTTTTTAAATATAATTTTTACGAAAATTTCCAAATGGTGCGAAATATTTTTATTTTTATGAAATTTGGTATTCCGGGGTTTCTAAGGATGCCTAATACGCTGGATTAACTATTTTTTGAATATTTCATAGAGGGCGCTAGTTATGCTACAATCCTATTAGATTTTAAGTTCAAATTTTTTAAGGTTTTAAGGTTTTTTTATATAAAGTTAATTAGAGTTTAAAATATTACTAAGAATGTATGCGTTGTTTATGAGACATACATCAATAAGTTTTGACATAAGCCTATTTTGAGAAGAGTCACTTATTTTATACACCGTAATTGTACATTATAAATTGGGGCCCGAATGGTAATAAAACCTAACCTTAAAAAAATTAGAACTTAAAATGTAATAGGAATGTAGCGCCTTCTATGAAATATCCAAAAAAATAATTAGCGTACTAGGCACCCTTAAAACCCCGGAATACCAAATTTCATAAAAATATTTCGCACCGTTTGGAAATTTTCGTAAAAATTCTATTTAAAAAATTTTATTTTGTCGGTCTGTGTCTCGAAAACAAGAGGAGATATACATATAGTTCATAAAACAAAAAATTCTTATTTTTTGTCGTACTATCACCACCTGTATTTACTGGAGGTCTTTCTGAAACACCCTGTATAATAAATGTTTCACCAAGTTTGATGGACGAAGTTTAGATTTGACGACATACAGAGACAACTAACAATCGAAAAAATTTATTAAATTTATACATAGGTAAAGTTTTTTCCCATATGGAGGAAACTTTTTGGATAGCGCTGTATCTACAGTGTGTTTGGTTTTGTGTTAACATCCTCTTAAATAAGTTGGCTGGCGGAAAGAAGTGGTCATTTTTTAAAGTTTAACTGCGCGAAAAAATATGATGACCTTTCAGGGCCCTACCCATAAAAAACTAGACACACTGGCAAAATCATTAAAATAATTGACATTTTTGACAATCTTTGTTGAAAATTGCAATATATTTAGTCATTGCCAGATAACGAAAACTGTTTGTTATTAATTTATTTCAGGATGTACCGCAAAGAAATATTAATTTCTTGTAGTTGCAAGTGTATCGTAAAGTTATTCAAAATTTAAAAAAAGTATGTACCTAATCGAACAATGTTCAGTTCGATTTTAGACCTCCTGACTTTTCGTGAGGCATATCACTCTTGTCTTGCAAAACAATTTGATAATAATAGAAAAGTATCTAATTCACATACAAACTGAAATGTTGTTATTTAGTTAAACGACTTTTGGTATTAATGAAATGTTCCATCGATCTGTAATGATGGATTCTACGTTATCAAATCGATAAAACAGTTACTATAAATATATGACCGGAAATGCTGTGTTTTCCAGTACAATGTGTTGAAATTAAAAAAAAATACATATCACACATGTTGAAATATATTTTAAGTTGCCCGGCGTTGATTGGTGAATCTTAGGCTAATGACTTAGCAAAAATTTGCTGAGTTGGTACACAAATCTGACAGCCAGTAGCGGAGATACTGGAGAACATCGTCACTGAGAATCCTATGAGCTTGACTTTGCTGAATTTAATTTTTAATAAAAAAACGAGCCATTATTCAATAATTATAGGTACATTTTTTATTTAAAATGAGATCACGATAGTGTTAAATAAATATTTTAGGAGAAAAAAGAATTTTTAATTTTCTGTAGTAATAACCTCGTAAAAAAGTTTAAAATTGCTATGCTGTTGTTTTTTACTTAGGTACATTATTTTTAAAATAGTTTTTCTAAATAAATTCTATATAATTTTTGGTGACACGAATAGTTTTGGAATTATTGTCAATTTATTTGACTATGTCGTAAGTTTATTTTAAATTAAAAAATAATAATAACTAAAAAAATGGCTCGTTGTTCGATTAGAATAGACAATATTATTTGTTCTCTTACAAATACCAACCAGAATTAAATGCACATAATTCAATTTCCATAATATTTAGTGGCGTCGAACTTCTATTAGCTCTTAATGGCTGTGTTTCTCAGTATAACTGCCAATGGTTAAAACATGAACACAGCAAATTTTAGGCCATAAAGAGTTAAGTTTCATCAGTCTACGTTAAGCATCCTAAAAGATATTTAAATAAATGTCATATTTATTTCTTTCTTTACAATTTCAACACCACATCACGAAATTCAAGAATTTCCGGACCCATGTTTATAAACGCATTTTGTTGTTATTTTAAGACTTAGAATCCGCCACTAATATTTGGTATAAATGAGGCACAGTCAGGTCAGGCGTAATAACAAAAAATCACTTGACGATTTACAGAACCAAATCGAAATTAGATATATAAAATTCCCAGAGATAGGAAAAAGTTTACAAGACACGCATACTTTGTTTTGTAAGACTGCAAATTTTCGTTATACCACGGGGTGTGTTGATTGTGCGCCAAAATAACAAACGCTGGGGGAACGACTATGTAACACAAACTACTAATGCCGTCCCTTTGCCAACAAATCATCAGTAACTTCGACACGCGCAGAAAATAACGTTGACCCCTGTGGGCCATTTCAATTCCTTAGATTTCTATTGCTTTTCTGAGGAACATTGGCCAAAATCTTCTTACTTACATGTTGGTGTTACTATCCTGTATCTATGCTACAATTTTCCAGTGGTTGATTTCCCTTCTTTGTTATTCCTCAGATGATACTTGTTCCTTTATACTCATACTCGTCCTTACATGCATCCCTGCCTGTCCAATATATATTATTTTGCTCACAGGATGCTATCTGTATACATTGAAACATTGGAGAACATTGCTCTTGTAGCTGATTCTGGACATGGCTGACTGATCATTTTTGAGATGTTGTAGATGGTATTAATATTCATCTTTACGAGATGCCTTATTTTATTTGTACGACCGTGTGTTTAGGAAGATAGGTTGGTGCCAGATAATCCTCTTTGTCCTTGTTCTTAGGTGTTCCATGGAATGGATTGTTCAATATTTTTGCTGGTACATTCATTCCCTTCAAAAGTTGATCGTAGGTGATGTAATTCTTCTTTCAAGTGTGTTTCACAATCTTAATACTATTAACAAATTCTGAAATTAATTGGTTAAGCGATATCGAGGAGTGGTTTTGGAAAGTACCGAAAGACTTTGTGACACTGTATCTGTTATCAACCCGTGAAGACATCACAGTACAATGTCATGTTTCGATTGATGAAGAAGTATAAGAAATTTCTTCACTGAGTGTTCTTGTCAGATAGGCTTACCACAAAACATTAGTATACATTCGACCAATTAATAGTGAACAAGGTCTAGCTCAAGACATCGACAATGTAAGCACAATTTGTTAGCAAGGATACAATGCAAACATCTTATTTTTAAGAGTAGATACACATGATTCATTTACTGCATTTCTTTGTGTCCTTATGGACGTTTATCTACGGGGAAATATTTCCATATCCGCATAAACTACCTTGTACCATAAAATGAAATTGATGAAATAACAACTTTAATTGATTTTATATACAGGGTGTCCCGAAATTAATGCAACAAAATTTGGTCACAGATGTTTAAGACAAAAGGGGATCCGTATTTTTTATTTTTGCCAAATGGCCCCCCTTTCGGAGTTACAGCCCCCTGAAATCCGCCCCTAAGAATAATCTTTTTTTATATCTCAGAACCCTGTTGTACGAGAATCACTAAATTTGGTACACGGGGGTTTTATGACATGTGGATCTGATGGTTCCATGCTTTCTGGCGGGGAACCCCCTTAATACAAATTTAGTGATTCTCGTACAACAGGGTTCTGAGATATAAAAAAAGATTATTCTTAGGGGTGGATTTCAGGAGACTGTAACTCCGAAAGAGGGGGCCACTTGGCAAAAAGAACGGGTCCCCTAAATTTGTCTTAAGAATCTGTGACCAAATTTTGTTGCATTAATTTCGGCACATCCTGTACTGTAGCAAATATATTGTGTGTATACTTTCTTTTATTTTCAAAGATTTAATTTAATAAGCGCCTGCATTTTTTAAACAGGAAAGAACGTTGGTGGTAAATTTATTCACCCATTTCCTCTCTAATTGATAAGAATGGCTCTAAACTGTATGGTAATGGACTAGAATTACAAGACATAAAAACGTGAGAAACAGTACTTTCTGTTTCTGTGGAATGTCGGCAGTTTCTTTATTTATAAATTTAAATATCAGCCAATATATTATTGATTTTATTCCATTGGAAGATAATGAAATACCATAAGCCGAATCTCTCCATCAACAGCAGTACCACTTAAGTCGTAATTAACTCATGAATTAATTTTTTTCTTAGACGGTGGCAGTTCTAGTAACTAGTAGTGACAAATGATGCTCATAGCATCCAAAGAATTTTTTGTACGGATGTACAACTTATATTATTCTTATCTACTAATGAATAAATTTGCTTACAAGTATGTCATCAAGTGTGCGTATATTAAATATTAAATGTTCCTAAAG
This sequence comes from Anoplophora glabripennis, assembly GCF_000390285.2. Taxonomy (NCBI): domain Eukaryota; kingdom Metazoa; phylum Arthropoda; class Insecta; order Coleoptera; family Cerambycidae; genus Anoplophora; species Anoplophora glabripennis. The sequence continues at coordinate 602,688 of NW_019416241.1, forward strand.
GAGATAGAAAATTTGTATATTTTTTAAATTCATACTCGGCCAATAATTTGTCTCAAGATTTCTATCTGGCAAAATACAAATCGTTATACGTAAGAATTACCATTAACATTTAAAATAAATTCTCGTCATCATTAATTTTATTTTTTATTACTTTTGTGTATTAATATAAATATGCTTTTTTATAAAACATCATATAAAGAAAACGTTTGTTTACCATCTTGTGTTTTTAATGGGAGCTGATATCTGTCAAATTATATTATTTTACATATTTTAATTAATTACACATACGTTGACACAAAATTTTCCCATCTCATCATTTACAATTTAATAACTTAAAACACACATGGGATGGGCGTAATACTTTTCCATTATATATTATCATCAAGTTCATAATAGATGTGTTTATTGATTTTTTATATATTGTAAGTGGCATTATTGCATTACCACACACAAACTATTACCATGGAGATATTGCAAGTGTTCATTATACTTAGATGTTAATTTACATCGTACAAGGATTGGTCCTTCAATTCTATTATTTGTATTATACAGGGTGTAACAGAAATGGTTAAACTTTCATGACTGATTCTGTAAGACATAATATTTTATGTTTTTGTTTTACTCCTATCTAAATTAGTTTTGCCATAATATTTTCACTTTTGTTTGAGTACTTCGCTGCCTGTGAACAAAAATTTAAAATTAGTTAAATATATCTTATATATTTATTTCACACTGCTCGAAAAATAGTATGTAGTTTATGTTTTTCAGAGACTGTATGTCTAAGTCATTTTGAGTCTTACACCTATTCGTACGAAACTTTTTGGATGTGATAAAACATTTCGTTGTGACTTCGAGTTTGTTTGGAAATATACTTTGAATGCTGGTATTGCGTAAGTCTTACGAAGTTTTTAATAAAAGAAAATGAGAGACGACGCGAGACCTATTTTAAATAAAACCTTCTAGAAAATAAAACCTCAAGGAGATCTCATAAAAATGTTAATTTGCTTATCGAGCACCTGGTGAAGATGACTTGTTTTTAGCGGTTTGTAAATGAAATATTTTTCTGCTGATAATACAAATTATTTAGTAGATAGAATGTTTTCATGTAAATGTCATATATACATTTATACGAAATTTATTGATAATTAATTTACTATAAAATTAAATATGTAAAGCCGACCATTAAGCGAAAATTAGAATAAAAAATCAATTCGAATGTTCTGTTTGATCTTCGTTTTCCTGTTAGTTTTCATATAGGTGACAATATTTTTTGGGTGTATTCGAGTACTATTTACTTAAAACATCTCTAAAATCATAAACCTTATTTAGTGGAAATTAAATGTTTGTTGCAAATCCCTGTAAGAATGTATCTGAAATTGATGTCAAACTAGTTTTTATACTACTGGAAATAGTTTGCTAGTTTCATATAAACAATATTATCTGCAATATGTGTCATCATTAAAAGTCTCATTATTTTTCAATATTTCACCAGTAAAGGATTTGAAAATAACGTCCTGATTCAGAAGAATTTGTGCTAAGAAAAATAGAAAAGTTATTATCTAATATTATTAATGAAAATAAAAAAAACACATACCTGACATTTAAATGTATTTTTTTTTTAATTATTATTAATTAGTTCGGTGAAATTTACTCAACTGAGCATAATTAACTCAGACATAGGTACAGGTAATAAATCTATTTGTTGTTTTAGGGACAAATATATGCTATAACTCTAGTTTCTTAGAAAAACATTTAGCAATTTAATGAAAGAATTGCACCATAATAAAATATACTCAAACAATTAATATTTGTTTTTCGAAAAACGATGACCAGTTGTTATTTTGTGAGAAGAAATTTAAATGCTCAATCTTACAATTATTCACTGGATTTTTGACACCTTTTCGCCAAAGAGAACAAAAATATAGTAGTATCTAATACGATTCATACATTTATTTTGTTGTGAGTTAGATATTGTTTAGTCAGAAGTAAGTAACCGATATTCTAAAAACCATTGTATTCAAATAAAATTATTTGAAAATGCTTAGAGAAAAGTAGGATCATTTAAAGAACTAATAACAACGAAAAAATAATTTTCTCAAATTCAGTTATACTTTATTTTTATGAAATTTATTTAGTGATATCTTACTTTTTTTTCAGAATACTAAAAGTAACTGGGAAAGTGGAATATAAGTCCAATTTTGCTACAGTAGTTGTAGTCTAATCACTATGTTTAACTTTATCAATTAAAAAAAAATCAGCTCTTTTAGTTTTAGAAGGAACTGCTAATAGTCATGAAAGCTATATAGGTACTAATTTACGACACTTGCAAATGAAACATATTTGAATTTCTAATTTTAAAAATCTCCTTCCAAAAGTGAAGGTGTTACAAATTTGACCTTATCGCGGTTGTAGGAACTTCTCTCTTTCTGCTATCTAAAAAACAACAATATTTCAGATATCAGTATCCCCGTGACCTCCGCGAACAATTTTGCGCATTCTTGTTTTCTTTACATGGTTTGTTGTATTATGCAATGGTGATTAAGGATACTTAAAACTTATTATTGCTATTACAGCCATGTGTTCTACAGTGCTCAACATTAGGATATATTATAGCAGCATGTCAAATACAATTTAAAGAAGGTAATGCATTGAAAAAATTAAAATTGTAAAGTAAAGACGTACATATTTTTTAAAAACAACTGTTTATGTTTATAATATATTCTACTAAATAATAATAATAATTGAAATGTTATTAATATAGTAACTAATTCTAATTTTTGTTTTAGGTAAGTTCACAGAACACGTAAAGAAAACGGGACTACCCTATAAAACCTGCCGAAATAAGGTAATTTACCTAAATCAGGTAGAAAAATGTGTCTATTAATATGTACGAGTCATAGTATAGTGTTGTGCATATGCATAGTATAGTGTTGTGATTTAAAAAATCATTACTTCGAAAGAAATATTTTAAATAATAATATTTTTTCCCTAATATTGGTATATTATACAGTGTGTCCTAAAATAATGTAACAAAATTCATATTTTTATTTTAGTTGAAATTTAAAAAATCCCTGAAACAGGTCTATTAGTAAATAGGAATTGTTACTTTTCTGCTATATTTACTATTTTTTTGAGCCAAGTTTGACAGACCTATAATATTACCGACATTTTTTTTAATAGAACGCTTTATATTTTATGGTATAAATACATAGCCCTTTTGAAGGCGAATTCAGCGATATAAGGTTATACCAACTTTTTTGTCATAGTTGTCAAAACAATGTAGAAAATTGTCTTTTATGTCGTATATAGTGACGACTATTTCAATCAATATCTTCTGTACTTCAAAAAACGTACCTACTTATTATTCATGTTTTTCTACTTGCATACTTTAAGGTTTTTTTTTCAAAAAAAAACATCGATAAACACATAAAATTCACCAGAGTACCTTAGGTATAACGTGAATCGTTTTAGTTCCAATTCACTCGTTGTTAAATTATTTTAAAAAATGGTTCAACTTGTCGAAGTCCTCAGTTCACGAAGTCTCAAAAGTGGAACTATGGTCAGTTGGCACAGACAGAAGATTGCAGTTTTGCGAGGAAATTGGAAATTTATTTGAAAGAAACTTAAAAATCACATAATTTTCACTGACGAAGCAACTTTTTCCTTAAACAGAACCGTGAACAGGCAAAATTCTAGATTTTGGAGCCCAAAAAAACCACAATGGATGCAAGAGAAACACACAACGGCCGGAAAAAGTGAATGTTTGGGCTGGAATAGTAGGAAATCGCATACTGGGACTTTATTTCCTTGAGGGCAATTTGACATTTATTTGGATTTTTTGCGTTTTCAGCTGATGCTGGTGATGTCTGGTTCCAACAAGATGGTGCCCCTCCATATTTTCGCCTCGATGAAAGAAATAACCTTAATGAATATTTTTCCAAATTTCCAGTTTATTTATTTATATTTATTTACTAGAATGTACCTAATTCAATGTTGGCCGTGGTATTGATTCGCAGAGTAGTAGCTTTCCACAACACATTGTTTAGTCTAGTGCGACACTTGGTTTCATAGGACCTGTTCACTAGATACGTTTTTTGTTAGAGAATTTTTTTAACAGTCGCAGTTGTAGAATAATTAAATAATTATAGTTCAAATAATGTTATAAATATACCAATTATGTGTGTGCGAGAATATCTTTTAATATATAGGGTGAACTTTCGCTTGAGGCATTAAATACTGTGTGTATTATCTATGACAAAGAACAGCATAATTTTTTAATTTCTTTATTATTAGTTTAATAAAAACCTATCGTTGTTGTTACTAATTTCGAGCCAGTGATCTTTTTATTTTACATTTTACAATGGAAATTATTATAATTATATGCTTACAAATTGCGCTTAACCAAAGCATGTTTCCTTTACCTACAAGAAAAATTTAAAAAAAGCCAGTTCATTTATAAATTAAATATGTATGTGCCTAGGAAACAGGAATCGTATGAATTTTTTATAGGAATATTAAATCGTAAACAAGATTTAACGGCGTGTATTTTTTACACTGTTGGTAAACATTTCACCTCGCATTTAGAATGTCAATAATCTCATCGCTATTAATATTTTTATATATCATTTGCATTAAAATAAATGTACACAGATAGATGGTTGCAGATAAAACTGTTTGATCAATTGTGACCTTAACTTAATCTTTACTGTTTTCCAGTTAGAAAGTTATTAATTTCTATTACATTAGACGTAGCTACTTACGTAATAGTGTACAAAATTTGAAGCCTAGTACCTACTAACCGTGAAGCTACCGAATTTCGGGACACTGGTTGATAAGGTCATTTCTAAAAAATGAACTTGAGATAATATTTATATATCTTGTATATAGAAAACGTAGGTGTAAAATTTGATTTAAGTATTAAATAAGAAGTGAAGCTGAATTCATATCTTACAAATTTAAAAAACAATATAATATGCATCAAAAATTTAATTACTGCTTCGAAATTTAAAAAATAAAACTTAATAGTCTTAATATCCCAACCACTTTTCTTTTCACTTTCCTGTATAAGAAACACAACCAAAATTTTTTAGAAATTTCATTGCAGTCTGAATAAAATACATACTTAAAAAATAATTGACTATTACGTTTCGAAAATATAAACAGGACTCGTTCTTTTTTTAATGAAATGCCCATAAATTTGTTGCTTTTTTATTTTTTTCTAGTTACAACGAAAAATACTTACATGTCATACATATTTGCTTTGATAATTTGTACAATATTTTGGTTTATTTGCTGGCCCTGAACAGTGAATTAAGTCAATATTGCCATTGAACCACTTTATATTTAGACAACATTCAACTGTTTTTTGTAAATCGCAAGAAAACAAACAAACATTATTTTTGAAGACCAAATTTAAAATGGAAGCATGGTTAAGGAATAATGTTTTCCTTTGCAGCTTTAGCAGAACTTTTTTCCGTTCCATTTCGCGAAGCTGTCCTGGATAGCTTCACTTGAAATGGCCATTAAGGTATGTGACACATTTGCTTTGATTTCATCAATAATCTGAAAACGGCGTCATTTCATGATTTTACTGACTACTTTACTCACTGATTTTAATCGCGAAAACCATTCGCAATATTGCGTACCACCAAGAGCATCATCTCTGTAAGCTTCCTCCGATGAGGAAATTCAAAAAGTTTGGTTATTTTCTGAACAGTCTGCGTATAACTTTGTTCCATTAATATTTATTAATTCTATTTGCAAGAAGGTCTCTTGAAGCAACACTCCTAAATAAAATGCAGAATTAGTAAGATCTTTGTATCGTGACTATTTTTGCATGTTCGTCTTTGTCATGTTATAGTAACAAGAGTAAAAAATATATCTTTGAAAGGTATGAAACTTATTACAGAATACGTGCATAATAATAGTTATTTAATTTATACCTAAGTGTTTTAAGTAGCATTTTATTCATGCAAGAAAGTTTAATGAATTAAGTGGATAAAAGGCAATTAAAACACGAATGCAATACAACGTTTTATCCATAATCACATCACAATCATATTTATGGAGTAAGAATTTTTTGAATTTAATAAATGAAACGTGGTCAGTTTTGTTATATCTACTAGTTGCTATGGTACGTTGTTTCTTATCAATTATTTAATCTATCTGAATTGTGGCTGTTTTTGAAGAAGCTCAAGAAACAATTTTCCATTTATTGCCAGCGAAATCCAGGGATTGTTACGAAAAAGTGTTCGCCGAATTTAACGAATGAAGGGAAAAATGAAGAGTAATGACAATAAATGAGAAGTCATGTTATCGTATTTTTTAAATTTGAAGAAAAAATATGCAATTTCATCTACGAGATGTAGTCGAAGTATTCGATGTTGAATTCTACTATAAAGGTCTACAAAAATATAGATATTGGATAATATGACAAGCTTACTGCTTATTTGAAGAGTGAATCCAAAGGATACAAAGTAAAAAAAGCTGCAGTATTGGAAAGAGCACATATTGAAGAATTTTTCACTGGGGCTTCCGATAAAGAATATTTAATGATTAGAGTAATACCTCTTTACCTTTTACATGTTGTTAGGTATATAGTGAATTTTGAATTATTTTAGGTTACACTAATAATGGGGATTTCTGGTGCCTGTCTATGCTGCGATTTGACAAATTTGAAAATTAGTGAACGTTGGCAGTTACCTACTTGTTTCAATACCTGACACCAAGACGTTCATTTCAAGAAAATTTACAAACTTGATATTGCAAAGAAAATCCAAGGAAAATATGTTCCTGTTCATTGCAAGAAGGCACATCTATAACTTGTGCAAATTCTTCACAAATTTCGGCAGATGTTATGCGTTCCGAAAATGATGGCAACACTGCTACAAGGGTTGTTATTAAATGTGATAAAACGGAAAACGAAATGTCTATTACTATAAATGTAAATGTTAATATTATTAAGTAAAAAAAATAAATTTGATTTGTTGTAGGTTTATTATTTTTTCATTATTCTACTAGTGAAATAAAGTTACTTTATTCCACTAGTGAATAAAGCATCACTTTAGACGGTTCATATGTGTGGATAAACGTCCGATTATAAGGTGATTGTGGATAAAATATTGTAATTATAGTTAAGAGGGTATGTTAATTTTTTTACGATTAATTTCATAGAAAAGGCTGAAAAGGAATTACTTGAATTTAACTATTCTCAAAGCACTGAAATTAATTTTGATTTACGAATCATCATAGTTCTTCTAACACAAACGGAGATGTCCTGTATAGGTACTAGAAAAATTTATAGCCGAGCATTACTCTCGATAACGGAAAAATTTCCAAAATATTTTAATAGAACTTCAATCTCGTTTTGGCTGCATAAAAATATAAAGCCGACCAATTAAGCAGGCATTTAAAATTAGATAACATATTGCATAAAAGGCTTATTTGAAGATCCCGAAACACACATAAAACGGCCATAAAAAATTAAATTATAACCAACTGGTCCACCTGTAGATACCTGCCTTCGTGTTGACCAGTCATTTTTATTTTTATAACGACTACTGGTTTTATATAAAAAGTGTCATTGCGTCCACTTTAATTTGAAAATACGGTGTATAAAATTATTCATATGTTACTCAGTTCCTTTGGGAGGTGCAATCGCCGAAGCCCATTGTGCGGTCGAGGGTGCGACAGAGACGAAGACTGCGGCTGTGTAGTGGACGTAGACAACCGGAGTTTTGTATCGACCGACTCGACTCATTGTAAAAGACGGTAGAGGAAATAAAAAATAAGTTGAGTCACACAATCTCGGCCTGTGTATTTCCATAGAGAAACACAAAAGTTTGATGAATATGGTAGAGGAGCAGAAGCACAGGTGTTGGGAACAAAGTGAATATTTTATACCGTTTCTGAATGAGTTAAAATTTGATGGAAGCCACAATATGTGAAATATGCCTTGGAATTTCCGACGCCTTATAACGTTGTGCGGGGTTAAAAGTTATTTTCATAAATTACGAATTAGAAAGCAACAGCGGTAACGAGAAACAAATAAAAACTGTCAATACAACATTCTTGGGATGGATATATTACCGAGTGATTTCTATATTAGCGTTTGAGAACCAAATTCCTTAATGCTCTCTAAAACAGATTCTTCAGATGACTGAGTGTTTAGATTAATATGTTAATTTTTCTGTTCGTATTATGCATTCTTTATAGTTGCGTGTTCCCGTTTCTTTTATAGCACGTCAAATTTATAGTAATTGCAATATTATGTTTTAGATAAGGGACTAATAAAAACTAGCATAATATATTTTCATAAGAGGCTAGATGCGATAGAGAGTTTGTATTTATGTTGTTCAGATGTTTCCTGTAAATTAGATAGACTTTACCAACACGGCCACTTCCGAACACGTAACAGATATGTTTAGTTTGTAATACAAATGGTAATAATTTATTTTTGTTAATTTATATTGTGGCGACAATCAAATAAATAAACAGTAGCAATCTATATTAAGCTAATAAACGGCAATATGCGTTGTAGAAGCAGAAATAGGTGGTCACGCCGTATATCGCTCTGTGCTCACGATACAGAATGCTACTGACTGCCATTAAAACATGTGCCATACACTCGACCAAGCAAAACATCAAACACACTCATACACGCACAGGTGACAATGAAATGCACGACCAATGTCCCTCGGCAAAGAACCTGGATTGTTCAAAGACACGCCAGGTTGACAGGACAGGCACTAGGGAGCTGCTAGATACGTATCGAATAAATTGATAGATGTGAAGCGTCAGATCAAAGGCAGACATGTACAGGTTTAGTGTAGCAAAATAGACACTGTCTCTTTTTGTTTCATACTATTATGCATAATACATACATATTTTTTTAATGTAAGTGCTTATAAGGAGGCAATGGTTGTTACTTGTTTAAATAAAATTACATAAAAGATATCCCTGTCTATAGTCAATCCTGTGCCATATTGTAGCCGCCCTAACGTTTCCGATCTCTAGTTGTGAGATAAAAATGTTTCAATGAGAATTAAGAATGTTAGATAAGGTGACCAACACCAACTTGGATGAAAGTGTACTCATTTCCCATGACATCTCGATACGATACGATATAGAAATAATCGTAAGCAGCAACTAATAGTCAATAGTTATTTTATTTAATAAATAATAATAATGCTAATATTTGTGAAACGTAAACAAATGCCGTATGGTGTGGATGCTGCATATTGATACATTCAAAAGCTTGGCAAATATTCGGCAAAGCTATTTATGTTTATATTAGAGAAATACTTTGATAAAATAATCGAAGATATGGAAATAATTGTAAGCAGCAACTAATAGTGAATAGTTATTTTATTTAATAAATAATAATAATGCTAATATTTGTCAAAGGTAAACAAATACCGTATCGTGTGGATGCTGCACATTCAAAAGTTTGCCAAATATTCGGCAAAGCTATTTATGTTTATATTAGAGAAAGACTTTGACAAAATAATTTATAAATATGACATATTTATGTTGGACAAAAATGTTGAACGAATGACCACATCGTCTAAAGCTTACATAAGACCACAAAGCAAGCTCGGTATTATAGTACCTACTACAAAGCAAGCTCCTATTCATTGTTCGGTTTGGTTATTTAATTAAAAATTAATAATGTATCTATGTATAAGACTATTTAAACGATGTTTACAATGAGTTATAATAATTACTGCAAATGAACAAGCCAGATGTAAAATAATAATTAACGATGGATGTTTTTAACAAATATTTTATCATATTGGATGCCAAGTAAAATATCAACGTAACTAATTTCTAATTCCGAAACTTATAGTAAACACGTCATTTTTATTTTAATATTATGCTAAAGAACTTTAATGAACAGCTACTACAGCAGTAGCAGAACAACCAGTACCAGTGACCAGTGTCAGTAACAGTATCAGTACCAGTAACAGTAACCGTAACAGTATCCGTAACAGCTCCAGGTGCAGTAACAGTAACAGTATCAATATCAATGCTAGTATCAGTAACAGTAACAATAACAAGCTTTATTAAAAATTTCAAAAATTTCGTCACCAACATATTCTTGCAGCTAACAAGTTATCTTTATGATAAATACATATTATTTATATTATAATGTCGTTTCTTGAGAGAAAGTCATATTTTGAATTCTTATTTCGCAAACGATAAACAATAATGTGGAGTGCTTTTCACTTAGAGATCTCTTTTAGATCAAATTTGAAATGACTACTATTCAGCGTGTTAGTTGTCTTTAGTCACACTGCTAAGCAAGTATACTTTTCAAATACAATAGTTTTTTTAACTGATAGGTTTTGGTTTTGATACTGTTTAATTTATCTTGTTTGTAATTAATTAACACTTGCTTAATACCTTCACAAAAATATAAATATTATCCGAAAATTAAAACTTTTTTTTTCTTTTAACTATTGGACATCATTTATATTTTGTGTCATTAAAAATCGCATTTATTTCTTAATTTTAAGAAATTTAGAACTGGCACAAATGCTTAAATAACTGCAACAGTGGAATTTGTTAGTGAAAATATGGTTTCGAAAACTTATAGGCATACTTAAGCAAATAATCATAGCTATAAATTTTAGGATGTACTTTCAAACCAGTTATTTTAGAAAAATTTATTGGGTGAGCCAGTTAATTAAATATTTCCGCAATTAATTATTCAATAAATTCCAACACCATCCTCATACAGTCTCCATATGGCCAAGATTCTTGAAATAGTAATGTACATATTTTATATTTCTCTCACACACATTTAAATACCAAGATTAGCTTTTACTAGTAAACGGAAGTTTAATTACTGAAAATTTTTTAACTATTAAGTAACAGTTTCTTATTTCTCTCACATCTGTAAATGAACTCTATCGAATGAATCTGGAGTATTCCTAGTAAAATATTTATTAACTTCTGAATTGGTTAAATATCTACATCTGATTTACTAAGAAAAGTAAAAATTAGGGTCATGCGGTAGTACCTACTAAGTATTTTTTTAGATATTCTGAGTTTGCAAATTAAAAAAATAAAAGTTAATAAGGAAACCTCTACACAAATATTGTTACGGTTTTCTAAAAAACTTTTTTTAATAATTTTAATCACTATAGCTTTGTTCCGAGCGCATTAGAATCAGTTTTCAACAGTCAGCCCAATCTTATTTGAATCGAAACAATGAATTTTGTACCTTATGTGTACAGGCATAAATTCATGCAAGATTTGAGTTTTGTGCCATTTTAAAAATAATGAAGGTTTGGCAGCTACAGTAGCAATTTTCATACAAAATATGGTCGAAATAGTGATTTAACTTCATTGAATATGAAGAGATTAATTGAAAAATTTATTGAGACTGGATCAATTAGCGATCTTATACACTCTGGTCCGTTGAATAAGTCGTTCAACACATAACATCGCGGCAGTTGGTGATAGTGTTGTTGCGAATCCAAGAACATCAATTCAGCACCTAGATCAAGAATTGAACATTTCGAGAAGCTCTCCACAGCGCCAGCGTACCTATTCTCACGAAAGATTTGCATCTTCATGCCAACAAACTTCAGTTGACTCAAGAACTGAAGCCTACTGATTACGCAGAACGAAGAGAGTTCGTTGAATGGATTATGGAATAACAACAAGTGGATGCTGACTTTTCGAACCAAATCATCTTCAACAACGAGGCTAAGTTTGATCTTGATGGCTTCATTAATCAATAAAATTGTTGGGGTTCAAAAAATCCACTAGTAATTGTTGAGAAACAAATGCATCCACAACTTGTAACTGTTTGGTTCGGATTTAGGGTTGGGGGCATCATCGGACCATTCTTCTTCGAAAGTGCGGCTGGTCAGGTATTAACAGTTAATAGTGCTCCCTATAGCGACATGATAATTCAGTTTTTTGTGCCTAAATTGCAAGGTATGGAGTAGACGACATGTGATTTCAAAAAGACGGTGCCATATGCCAGATTCAATTACTGCAAGAGACATTTCTTGTTCGTGCAATTTCCCATTTTGGTGATCAAAATTGGCCGCCCAGATCACGCAATGTAACACCATTTTTGACAAAAGAGTGCATATTGGCCAGCAAAGCCGTGCAGCCCATTTACCCGACATACTATTCTATATACCGTGTGAGTATAAAGTTCCGCATAAAATAATTCTCTTTTTAAATAACTTTTTTAAAAATTATGCAAAAAAATGTCAATTAGTAAATACAGGTAGCTTTCTTTTGACGCAGGCACATTAGCCCTACTGGCCAAATTGGCAACTTGATTACGTAAATATCCAATTTTTTAAAAGTCAAACCCTACTTTTTTCAATGTTGAGTCTTTTGGTACCTCATAGTCAATACTTTTCCCAGTGGTTTGACCGTTAATCAAATCTTTATGTATATAAAACATTTTCTTTTTTATAATGTTGCGAAATTAGTTACGGGAGGTCTTTCTGAAACACCATGTAAATGGTTTTGAAAACAATATCAATAAATATTTATTCAGTTTGTTGATTAGCTACTACATGATTAAACTTGTTCTTAAAAAGAAGTATAATATACCTATATTTTGGTTTGGCAATAAGCATTTTGGGATATTTACAGCATTTTCATTTTATTTTGACAAAAAGAATACAATAATTGTACAATACTGCCTCACATTCAAATGCATTGTTCCTTACCCCTCTAATTAATACTACTCAATATTTCTTCAATAATACCAATATATCGAATTTCAATAACAGAATTAAACCTCAACGTGTGATCAATATTAAAATGAAAATCATCTTATTTCAGTGTATTTATTTGGCAATGATTGAAATGTATCAACTAATTTACTTAATTTCCTTCATCGAAATTAATAACTTGCTAGTTTTTAAAATTTTAATATACTTACCTTACTGTATAGCTTACAGCTTCATAGCTTTCACTGGGTACTATATTTATAGTAAGAGTTGAAAGGCCGGTTCAGACTTGGTTAGGTAATCAGGTTCTGTTCAGTTTTATAGTAATTTAATTGCTCTGTCGATTGAGTTTTAAGCGATATTCAAAATACTGGCACAAAATCTTTCAATTTTGTTTGTTTTTAATCTTCACATTGATTTTTTCAAATTTTGAAAATTGTGAGTAGGTAATTGAAACCATAGTTTCGTTGTATTTAGTATATAGGGTTGGGAAAAAGTAATAGAGTTCAAACCTTATAAAAATCGCAATCTATGCCCATAAAAACGTTTTAATTTGAAATAATATTATTAGCACATTCCTGAATGTAAATGATGAATCGTTGACATAATTATTTCAGCACCTAAGTAGAAGTATAAACCCAAATGACGACATAATAAATGTTAATCCCCAATTAATGATTTCGATCTTTAGTAAATTATCTATTTATTATGAAACGATATGATAAATTACTGAAATCAGGTTATAATCTATGTGATGCTTGTTTAAAATTACAAACATACCAACTTAAAAGTTTATTCCATTCCTTTACAAGATGTATTAGACCCAACTATACCGAAGTGAAGTTAGAAATTTCTCTAGAGCAGGATACTGTATGGGTACTTTAAAATGCAATTCCTAATTTTCGTTAGCAGTTTATTCTGAAGGATTTTCTACACATATTACCCGAAAATGAATGAATTAATTTATAGCTTTTAGAAAATCTGCCTACTCTGCTCTATTTAATACCAAACTACCTACTAGTTTGTTGGAAGCAAAATATGATTCGTTCATCCCGAAGAACTATAAATCGATATGAAATCATTTCTATGGAAGTCGTTTGAAAATAAATAACTAATTTCATGGTACCTTTTACCAAGTAAATAAAATTATATCAAATTAGTTGTAACAGTTTTTTTTTAACTACTAAGTACATAATACTTGATTTATTAATAATGAAATTATGGACCTAGACACTTGCTAATAACAATCTGCTAACTATCCATGTGCTTTCTACTGCTCGTGGAATGGTGATTATTAAATCGTCCTGCTTGTAAATAGTCAATTTCTTTTTCTCCCATTCGATATGTCGAAAGACAAGGCATGAAAAATTTCCCCACGAAATTGTTCGTTCGCCGATGGCCTCAGCAAAGGTGCACGGTCGCCGCTGTGTACGAATTCCAATAAATTCAGCTTAGGTCCACTTAATCCACGGTAGCCGTGTCGGTAATGCGGCGAGCAGTGTTATCGGCAGCGCACTGACCACAGCAGCCAGAGTGTGTGAAGGCTACAGATGTGATTTATTTCTTTCATTGTTGACCTGGCTATGCTTGTGTATTTTTATCTGTCACGTTCTCTCCGGCCCCATCCTTTGACTGCTAGAACTTAACGGCAGGGATGGACTGGCCCTAATGCATGCTCAGTAAAATTGTGAGTTACATATGAATTGATAGAATCATTAGATATTTAGATTAAATTAGATTTAAGTAGCAAACTAAATAGGTAGGTGTTCTACATCATAATTTGTAAGAGAATAAAGTTTTAAGTTGATTGAATCTGATAATCTTTTTCGAGTTTTTTCTGAAGTAATTTTTCTTCATGAAACTTAATCTGTTCGTAAAAATGTTCTATCCCGTTAGGATTTTGAGATATTCGAACTTAGAATCACAAAAAAGCTATTTTGAGATGTTTTTGAAGTTGTCACATCTGCAGGTATTTGTTTTCATTTAGTCCTGCATACATTAGCTTAAAGTATTTATCTTCCAATTTAATTCTCATTTTGGTTTGTTTCAGTATTATGCTTTCTTGCACTTTTGAATTGAATTTAATTGATTTTATTATTTGAACTAAAACAAATGTTCCTATCTATTTCATAAGTTCGAACTCCCTAAAGTGTAATACATCTCACACATATCTCAGCAGACCTCTATGTGCTTAAAACCATACTGAAAGTACTAAACCACCAGTATTTATTGTTTCAAGGATTAATTGCTTAGATAACATATTACCAGGCTTACAAACTATTTCAGTTTACCAACTCTTTTATGAGGCAACCTGAGATTTTAGTTGGAAAAGCCACACCTAAAATTAAATTGAATGTGTTTATCACTTCTTGTTCAATAAAAAAATATTTCCGACATACCACGAACAATTATATCATTTATACTTTTTAAAGTTTTGCCCATGTTGTCAAGTGTAACTACCTATTTTAATTACCGATTATTAGTTTTGTTACACACTATTCACTAATTAAGAACCTAACAATTATAGTTTTAACTTAACACAGACGCATTTGTTTACTGTTAGATGTAGTAGTAGATAGCGTTATTAAGACTGGATATAATATTTGTGCACTTTCTAATTCAACTAGGTAATTCATTTTTGTTAATTAATTTATGTCAACGTGCACTATCACCTGCTCGTTTTTAAAAGGGCCAACAAAAAATTATACCTTAAAAATTAAACACACCATGGGATGTTAAGTTTTATTGTTAGTATAATATACACGGTGTTAAAAAAAGAGTGTAAAATATTTAAGGAGGTAATAGTATGAACCAAAATAAGCAGAAAAGCCTCAACAAACATGGGTCCGCAAAGTAACGGTTGCGGAGATATGGAATGTTTTATGTTTTTTAGCCCCTTTTTTATTTTGCAAAAACGTTGTGTATTTTCTTATAATAGTTGATTGATGTTTAGTGAAATAAACAGTACGTATTTGACAGTTGTTCTCAGTGCACAAGTTTTCTTTCGCTATGGCTGGTTACTCTAACGCAGAATTAACAGACATGCATTTCATGTATGGTCGTGCTAATGGGAACGCCACCGAAGCGCGACGTCTTTATGTTGACGCTTATCCAAATCGCCAGATTCCTTCACAACGCATGTTTGGAAGAATTCACCAAAGATTGCGTGATACCGGTTCCTTGAGCAAACAGTGCCATTTATCCGGAAGACCAAGGTCGGTATCCACTCCTAGAGCAGAAGAAGAAATTCTAGCACTGGTAGAGCAGAATCCAGGTACGAGTGTGCGGAGAATATCAGCCGAGGTAGGAATTAGTGGTCCTCTTGTTTGGAGAATCCTTCACGAGCAACTGCTTTATCCATACCATGTGCAACGAGTACAGGCCTTAAATCCAATAAATGATCATCAAGCACGTTTGGTTTTTTGCCGCTGGTTTCTACGTCATGATGCTGAAGACCCTCGTTTTCTTGCAAACATTCTTTTTACTGATGAGGCCGGGTTCACAAGAAATGGAGTGTTTAATTTTCACAATACGCATATTTGGGCCGACGAAAATCCTCATGCTCTAATAGAATCTGGACATCAGGCACGTTTTTCATTAAACATTTGGATGGGTATTGTAGGTGACAGGTTTCTAGGTCCTGTTGTTTTACCAAACCGATTAACAGGCGCTGCTTACCTCAACTTTCTGCAGAACACACTGTATGAGTTTTTGGAAGACATTCCTTTGAATCAGAGGCAACAAATGTGGTTCCAGCATGATGGTGCTCCAGCTCATTTTTCCATGGCCGTTAGAGAGCATTTACACCAAACTTTTCCACATAGATGGGTAGGAAGGGCCGGACCTGTTTTATGGCCTCCAAGATCGCCTGATCTGAACCCTCTAGATTTCTTTGTTTGGGGATATTTGAAGACATTAGTGTATGGTACTCCTGTAAATAGCCTGGAAGAGCTGCAGCTACGGATTAATCAAAAGTGTCAAGAAATCCAAACCAAGGAGGGTGTTTTCGAAAGAGTTCGAATATCGTTGAGACGAAGATGTCGTGCCTGCTTGGAAATGGACGGAGGGCACTTTGAACATCTTCTGTAACTTTGTTTTTTGTTTGTTAAAAGCTTCCTTTGTCGGTTTATTCCTAATAAAATAAAATGTTTGAAAAACGAATAGTGGTCCATATCTCCGCAACCGTTACTTTACGGACCCATGTTTATTGAGACTTTTCTGCTTATTTTGGTTCATACTATTACCTCCTGAAATATTTTACACTCTTTTTTTAACACCCTGTATAATGCTCGAGTTTTATATTTGCACCAATTGTTTATAAATGTTTTTTTTTTTCAACATAGTATTTTATTTTATATCCATTCTACATCCTCCTGTTCTCTAAATAGGTGAGAAATTGTAGAACAGTGTATTTTCAACTAAATAAGATAAAAATAAATATAATTTGATTTTTGTAAGTTATTGCAGATAAAATATTGCTAATAAGAACTGCGTAGCAATGTGTATATGTCTTATAGTTTAATAGTAATGTGACAATAAGTTTGTTCCTGCAACTGTCTTCAAACTATTAGAAATACTTGACCACTTAAATTGTCAGGTGCTTTCAACGAGTCTAAGGTCATGCATCAGTTGGTCAAATCTCTGATAATTTCAAAACATTCCTCAACTACTGTAGAAACAAACTATTATCTTTTAATATGGGTAAAAAAAGTAAAATATTGCAAGTTGTTGCCAAAATATATAGCCAAAATGCGGTCCTTATAATCGTACGGTATTTCAACCTTCACGAACAGCGTAAAAGAACATAATAAGTACCCTGATTGAGATGAAGTATCTCATATTGGGATAAAGGATATAGATGCTTGTCAGTTTCTTTAGCTTAAAAATTTTACTAAGCGCTGCTTTTCACTTATAAAAGTAAAATCATATAGTTATGTATAACAATTTTATTGGAGAAAACTTCAATAAACTATATACTTATATTAGTAAATATGATACACTACTATTTCCTGTATAGCTTTCAAGCGAATTTTATACCATTCTTCCTGCAAAATAGTGGTAAGTTCAGGTAATGATGATGGAGGTAGAAACCGATCACGCACCCTTTTCTCCAAAGTAGACCAGTAAAACTCAATGATATCGAGATCTAATGACTGTGGTGGTGAGGGGAGTTGCGACAATTCAACCTAGTGCTCACAAAACCAGTCCTGGATGAAGAGAGCAGTGTGAAAAAGGACCCTATCTTAGAACACAGCATCACCATTGGGGAACAAACATAGTACCATGGGAATGACCCGATCGGCCAAAATACATAATCATTGGCAATATTGCCACTATGGGACTTGGAACACCACGATATGGCTGCCCAAATCACCATCGAACCCCAACTAAGTTGAAAACAGTATGAAATAAGACCCATCCGACCAAATCACTGTCTTCCATTGCTCCATAATCCAGGTTTTATGGCTTCGGCACCACGTTTTCCTGTTACAGGCATTTGCATCAGCGATGAGTGGTTTTGGAATTCCAGCTCACCGCACCGTGCAATTCCCTGTTATGGAGCTCCTTCGTATTTTTTTGGTTCAGGATCGCGACATTCAGTTCAGCAGTGACTTTTGTAGCTGTCGTACCTCTTATTTTCCGTCACAATCCTCTTCAATGGCCGTCTGTTACGATAACTCAACCCGCACTTTCGTCCACATTGTGACTTAGCAGATAATGTTCTTCCGCTTCTCCTGTATGCGGTATAAATCTTCGATACGGTGTCTCTTGAAACTCCAAACACTTCGGCTACCTTGATTACTAAAGCACCCATAATACGAGCACCAACAATTTTCCCACGTTCGAATTCATTTAGCCCCGACATAATGCACTCACATTTACACAGAACATTGTTCTGACCACGATTGACCCTTACAATGTATTGAGGACATTGCTCATTGCTTCATGGTCAAGTACAATGGCACAAGACTTAGTTAGCATCTACATTTACACATTCAAGCATGTATTTCACGCGGTGTTTCCATATTTTTGTCCACACCTGTATATTTGCCGTGTGGACTGGTTCATGGCGTTCCTTTGTATGGCAATTATGGGTCCGTGTTGTTTTGTATAATGATTTCTGCGGATGATTCGTTACCAACTCTAACCACTTGTTTCGATTAAAATTATCTCGATTCTTCTGGATTCCTATTGCCTCCCTGTAGAGTATTGGCCAAAATATTAAATCCTTCATCAGATTTCTGATATTAATTAGGTTTAGCGTGTATCCTGTATCTGTCATACACTCTGCAATTGCTGATTTTTCTAGGTCTAGGTCTAGGTCTAGGGAAATGATTCAAGAACCGGTACGGCAGGTGTCACTTCTATAAGCTTTGCACCAGAACGCCTTGGAGAAGTGACACAGCAAATATAACCAGAGGACCTGATTTCCAGTTTCACAGTATTTTCTAAAGAATACAGCAAGAATTAAAATTTCAATTCTTTGTGTAACAGTTAAATGTGCCATAATACTTTAAATTCAACAATAATTTTTATATCGCTTACAATACTTAGAAAGTCGGTATGACAGTGACACTTTGTAAAGATTTACACATACGTGATCCATAAAAAACTTCAAGCATTTCGAAAAACTAAATTTGATAACGTTTTTGCTTTATTTTAAATGATTTGGGTTTTCTAACATTCAATTGTCATTTACTCGAAAACTTTCCTATGTATGATGGCAACATTTTAATAATGTCAGATCGACAATGAAACGATCTTTCAGAATCAAGAAAAAAAATAG
>NW_019416241.1:623651-631246 GCF_000390285.2 Anoplophora glabripennis
GTTAATAGACCACATAATTTAGAAGAACTCCAAAATTGTATTATAGATGAAATACACAGAGTTACCTCAGAAATAATTCATAATGTGCAAGAAGAATTTCTACAAAGACTTGCGTATTGTCAAGAAGTCGATGGGTGGCAATTCGAACACTTAATTTAGGCAGAAAACTTAATGAATAATGAATTGTATTTGCTTGACATAGGAATTGTTATTTTTTTAATGAATAAAATTTACGTTTTCTAACATTCAATTATTGTCATTTACTCGAAAACTTTCCTATGTAAGATGGCAACATTTTAATACTGTCAGATCGACAATGAAATAATCTTTCAGAATCAAGAAAAAAAATAAGGGGTTGCTATTTAAAAAAAAAATGTCGATGACGTCATTACTCGAAAACATATGACGGTTGAAAATCACCTTTTATACTAAAATATGTATTTTTTAAATTAAAAATCGACCTGTTCGAGGATTTTTCCCGAAAAAAATGTGTTTCAACTAGTGTTTCTACATATGTTCTGTAAGGAAATAAGTGAATATTTTAACCTCGATGATGAAGTTTAATGTCCGAGAATTAAAAGGCAATTTAATCTTGAAACTTGTTTGAACTCCATCGACTNAATTTTTTTTAAACTAACAAAAGAATATGGCCAGGTTTACATCCGGACGGCAACAATTAACAATTTAATAGCCATGCTTAGATGTTGTCAAAAATTTGTTGAGACCAACCTGATAATTCAAGATATCACTTTTAGTTGTCTCCATAAACGAGATAACACAACACCACATAATTCACGAAAATTTCTATAATACGGGGTGATTTGATAAGTCTCTGACCTAAAATGGAACATAACAAAATTGCACTTCCTTCCTTTTTACATTATGTGACCTTGTGCAACGCGAATATTTGCCATAACCACAGAAACATATCAAACTTATGTAATGATGATTTTTTTAGTATTTTACGTTAATTCTGAACAAACTCATTTTTTGGATATCCCATTTAAAGTTTAACTAGACAGTATGTTCCACTTTATACAGGGTGATTCAAAAAACCGCTGACAGACTTCTAGGGTAGATAATACATACAAAATTAAGACGAAAAGTCTTAATAAACATAGGGTCGCAAATGCCTCCTCAGCGAGATACAGAGCGTCAAAGTTTCTGTAAAATTAAACATTGTCTGTAATAATTCCAAAATGCCTGAACATTTCTACTTCAAATTTGCTATGCGTAGTTAGCACCTGAAGACCAATGTTTGATGTACTGCTCAAAATTTTATGAGCTGCAGTGTCGTAGAGACGGGGTCAACGTGACCTTTTTTTAAAAATATTTTCTACGCCACTGCCAATTTTGTCAAAAGGGCTACTATTTTCGTGTAAAGTGTTCAATTGTCTATCGAATTGGTCTCTTGCAAAATTTGGATTAAAGCAACCATTTTTAAGAGAAACACCTTTGTAGAAAATTTGTAAATCCAATTTTATTTTCATTCATTTTAGTTTCGCATAGTAGGCTTGTGCTATTCAAAATAAAATTAAACATCGCCTGTCACTAATGTCAATGTGTACAAGTGAGTTAAGTAAACTAGATTATAAGCTTCTTTTTGTCATTTTTACGCTTNAAAAAATTAAAAATTAATAAAATAAACCAATGCATTAAAGGAATTATTTTTTGAAAATAATTTTGCCTTACCAAAAATTTGTCACTGAAAAAAGCAAACAACTACAAAAATCACATAATAATTATTATATTGCTCACTTTATAAAGTTGTTAACGTTTCGAAAAATGTATGTTTTTGTCTCCTGAACCTATAACGACTTTCGATTTTGAAGCATTTTGACACTTGAAATTTGTTTAACTGCCACAATAACTTCAGACAATATAAATTTGAAAGAATAATCTAGTTTCTATTCAAAATAGACATATCTATTTGTTGCTCTATATTTATTAATTTTTTTAACCTTATAAAATGATACGCCTATGGACTCGCATCACACAAACGAATTCTTCATTATTTGTCTACGCGGCGTCATCGTCTAGAAACGAACTTTAATTAAAATGCATGTATTTGGATTACCTAGCGGAGGCTCAGGTTAAGATATTTATCCTCTGAATAAAATCTGAAATAGGTCACATAAATCAAGTATTTACTTGAATCAAGATGTTCCAATGTAAACAGGATTTTATAAAAATAAGAAAAAAACGTTTTCTTTGGCAAAACCGATTTATTTTACTCAAAATAGTTCTTCCGACTCAATACAGTGATTTGCACGGCCTAAATAATAATCCAATGAAGATAATTTTATAAAAAAAATTCGAAAAGGATGATTTTTTCAGAGTTGCTTGGGGACTGCCTCCTGATTATCCAAAACATCAACAAGATCACCACTGCATGCAGCGTGCGCAATTTTTTTCAAATAATGCGCAGTAACTCGTTAGGTATTAGCGATACACAAAAATTTTATAGGGAAAAGTGGTTCAGAATTTGATCCTCTACAAGTTTTATTTAGATAATTTTGCTCTAAAAAAAAATTTAGGAAATCACCCCCATAGCTCAAGTCGTACCAGGAGATTGAATGTGATCTTTTGGTTGGATACTTAGGAGGCAGTCCCCAACCAACCCTGAAAAAAATCATCCTGTTTGGGATTTTTGCGGCCCCTATAAGCCGAGCACAACTTTATTGGATAAAAATTCATGTCTAATGAGTTTTTTTAGATCGTCGTCTGCGATATCCTTCAGGATGCCTTTTGGATGGCTTCTACAAAACGTCCACAAAACTATTTTTTTGCAAATGCATTTTTCCGAAAAGGTAAATAGGTTGACAGTTAAAATGCGACTTTTAGTCAAGAAATGGATCAATGAGATTGCGCATTATCGTGCAACAAATATCAACTTCCTTCTACGCAATATTCTGACCGAATATGACGAATACGATACACCAAACGCTTCAAAACGCCAAGATAGAATTATGCGTCAACGGTTTGGTCTGGTGGAACAAACTCTTTGTAGACAATCGTAAAAACAAATCAACATTATCTTTACTTTTGACTTCTCCAGATTTTTTCGGTTTTGGTTCATCTGGCACTTAGTTTCTGGACTAAAAACACCACGTTTCGTCACCAGTCTCAATATTTTAAAGCAAGTTTTGTCCTTTTTTGTTTTTTCAATGATATCCATGGAATATCGAATTCTAAGCAATTTTTGGTCGTTTGTCAACTTGTGCGGAACAAACCGTGTGCACACTTTTCGATAGTCCAAATGTTCTTCAAAAATGTGATAAATTGAAGATTCCTTTTTGTTCGATGCTCATTTTTGTATCAATGACACATATATCTCTAATACTGTAGATTCATACCATCTGTAGATCCAATGTGCTCACTAAAAGAGCTATACAGATCAGTGTGGGGGATGCCTCCGCGAGAGGAATTGTTTCAAGGGGCTGCCCGTAGGAAGGTGTTTTTATCACCACTGCTATGGAACCTAGTTCTAGACAGTCTCATATGCCACCTTAACTCGGAAATCGGCATCTATACCATCGCTTATGCAGATGACCTCACTATGCTGATCAGTGGAAAATTCGAAGACTCTTTGCCAAAGAATGCAAACAGCCTTAAGAACTACTGAAAAGTGGTGTGAGGACCATGAAGACAGAAATGGTTCTCCTCACGAGGACGAGAAAACTGGGTCCAATAAAGGCACCAACTCCCCTAAACACTACGTTAGGCTTTGCATCTGATGTGAAATACCTATGGGTAACACTTCATGCAAAACTAACATGGAATCTTCATTTTGAAAGAAGATTAAAAAAGGCATACATATCCTAAGAGCAGTTCCGCAGAACCGTTGGTAGAACCTGGGGAATGAAACCAAAAGTGGTTATGTGGATATACACTGCCATAGTGAGACCAATGTTAGCCTACGGAGTTGTCGTCTTGTGGTCGAAATCCCAGCAGACGACAGCTAAACAAAAGGTATCGACCAGGTACAAAGAATTCTTGTATGAGCATAACTGGAGCTATGCGAACAACACCCACCATAATAATGGAGGTAATGCTGTGTCTGCCACCTCTGGATATCCATCTAAGAGAAGTGGCCTTGACAACCATGCTTCACCTCAAGAACGTTTGTTTCAAACCGGATGAGGATGTGGAGAAGTTAGGAGTCACCTATGGAATGGAGTCGTCAGGGAGATGCCCCTTTTGCAGACAGACACTGACAGTATTTCTCCTCAGTTTGCATTCGACAGACCCTACACCGTACTCATTAAAAGATGTAATCAACGTCTTCACAGACGGATCAAAAAGAAAGGAAAGTGCAGGATGTGGGATTTATTCTAGATCCTTGCATATCCGATATAAGTGGGCAATGGATATGCATGTGGTACAAACGGAATCAGCAGGTATAACCATAGCCACTAAAGAAATTGCCTGTAAGCATACTGCGGGTGAAACCATCAGAATCTACACAGATAGTAGACAAGCATTACTGATCTTACGTAATCATAAGATAATGACTAGGTTAGGAATGCCACCAGGCACTGGTCATGTCCTCATTTTCCAACAGCATATCTGTAAGCTGGGTCAAGGGACACGAGCGGTGCAATTGCAATAAAGAAGCTGACAAGGTAACCAAGAGTGCCCGGGCCCTCCAGTGTGCTTTGCTGTCAGCACTCGCTGAAATTATTGAGGAAAACACCCACAAAGAGTTTATGACACTGTGGGATGATACAAATAGCTGTCAATTTGGTAAGGAGTTTTTAGAATACCCCAACAAGGATACAGCCAAAAAATACCTGGCATCTTCACAACATGAGGAAGTGTGAAACACCTCTTTGTAGGGGTTGTGAACAGGAAGACGAGACAGTATTACATGTGCTATGCAAATGCACTGTCGTCTCGTTAATAAGAGAATCCATGTTGGGAGAACGTTGGTCTTCTATGGCCTATATTAGAGAGATCTCCCTATGCAACGTCATCACCTTTTTCTCTGTAATAGGTTGGTTAGCGGCTCAGGTGGATTGATCTCCTAACGGGAGGAAGTACCAGGGCCCAATGGGGCCTAAGTGCTGTAGCTTTTAAGCTACCCTCCTTAAATTACAGATTCCAGCTTCCAGACTGTAGATTCATAAAATTGTTATTATTAGCATAATGAAATACCATATCATCATTTATTCCTTGCCGCTGTTGGGAGGTTATTTTTCTTGTTATGTAAAAAATTATCATTGAATAGCATGGAAAAAATATTCCATAATAATTTATTGCATTTAATGTTTAAAGGACTTTTGTTTGTTGAGTAATTATTTTCTATTTTTAAAAATACAGTTATATTACGATGCCTATAAAATTATTCATGTCTTCACATTATTCTTCTTTCATTTACGAGAAATAAACAATACCTATTTGGTAACTATCGAAACTTTAATTATTGTACTGACGTAATATCAGTGCTTTTATGCAATATTCAGCGACTGAATAATAACCTTACCTGACATCCTCAAGGAATTCAGTTCCCAAAAAATAATTTTAATGGTAATGAGTAAACATTAACATTTTTTTGTAGAATTTTAACTAATAACGGTACCCGTGACCTTTTTAAAAATATTTAATGCATAAATGTTAAATAGTGCATTATTTATGGTTTTTTAAATGAGGACCGGTGCTAACAAAAAATAATTTAATTTTAAATCTTAAGTGACTTTATCATAGATAAAGCCAACAGCAAGAATGTTAAAACGCATTAGCTATTTTATTTCTAGTTTTTCGAAAAGCGTTTTATGGAATTTTATATAGTTGGAATACGTTATATATCAGCATTTCACTCGCTATTACCGAATCTTATCTGGCGTTTTAAATTTGTGGCCGAGGTATCCTCAAAACAACAACATTTTTTAATATACACTTAAAGTTTAGATTGGTTTCTCTTTCATTTAAATTTTTAGTGCGTATAAACTTGAAATCCATAATATGGGTTTTAGTTTATGACTTTTATTGATATGTAAAATATTTGTAGGACATATCAGGAAGATCACAACGTCCGTCGTCGACTGGTTCCTATATATAGAGTTGGAATTTACATAAGTTCATAAAAAGAGAATTTATCGCCGTCAAACTGGATTCGGTAGCAAGTTGGCAATTTCTAACTGTTTTATTAATTATGGAGGAATATATAAATATGCATGCATGCGGCTCTTTAATTAGTAATCATGTTGAGAGAGATGCTATACACGAGTTCTATTTCATTTCGATTAAAAACAGATTAATTATATCAAGCCAAACTGTTAATAATTCAGATGAAGTTGTATCACTAAGGTGGGAATTGCGTTAGTCAACATTTTCGACCGGAAAAGTGTTTAAATCACCTTCAAAACAAATGGGTTATCAACATGTTTTTCATTTTGTTTCTTTTTAATTCCAACTAAATTATAATGTCCCGGAAATGGTGGGCAATCTCTCGGATATGGATAGATAATGAGAAAATAATGTCACAAGATCATATAAAATTTTTTCCTCCGGGCTCACCCTGTAGAGTTATTAGCTCTTGAAGTTGAGAATTAAAAATGGTTTTTTTGCTATAACTTTTGTATTTTGACGTTTGTAGAAAAACAAGTTTAGAGACAATGGTACTGTTTAATTTGAGACATTTTATTTAACAGAAACACAGGTTTAATCATAGTTGGCTTTTACATATCAGAATAAAGGACAAATAATTTGCAATAGCAGTGTTCCAAATTATGAGAATTTGGAGTTCACTAAACTAACTAAACGAAAAGTGCATGACAATCAAAATTTTGTAACTAATATAATTCATAATAAATTCTCAATATTAGTTTCACCTTCTCTTATACAAATACGAGCTCGTTTAACAGAAGACTGTTGCACTCCCCATAACATTTCAGGATTTTGTCGTATTTCATTTGCACAATAAAAAAATCCTTTCTTCTAATTCTTCTCTAGTGGTTACAGGTGTGGATTAAACAAGATTTTTCAAGAGCCCCCAAAAGAAAAAGTCAAGTGGGTTCATATCTGGAGTTCGGGCAGGCCAATGAATAGGTCCACCGTGACCTATCCAGCGATTAGGATATACCTCGTTTAAATGGTCCCTTACTGCAGCACTAAAGTGAGGCGGCGCCCCATCGTGCATGAATATCAGTGCATTTCTGGTTTCAAGATCAACATCTTCTAACAGTTGTGGTAATTGATGCACAAGGAAATCTAGGTAACGTTGACCATTCAGTCTAGGGGGTAACACAAATGGACCCAATAAGTAAGGACCAATAATTCCACTCCAAACATTAACATAAAATTGTCTTTGGTGCCTAGTTTCAATAATAGCGTGTGGGTTCTCATCAGACCAATAATGTAAATTATGGGAGTTAATAACTCCATTCCTCCCAAAACTTGCTTCGTCAGTATACAGAATTAATCTCGTAAACATAGGATTTTGCTCATGTCTCTGAAGAAACCATTGAGAAAACTGTACTCTTGCACGAAAATCATCAGGATTAAGAGCATGCACTTTTTGGATATGGTAAGGGTGAAGAAGCTGTTCTCTAAGGATTCTTGCAACAGTGGTCTTTGGAACATTGGTAAAAGAA
>NW_019416241.1:635653-732619 GCF_000390285.2 Anoplophora glabripennis
GGTAACACAAATGGACCCAATAAGTAAGGACCAATAATTCCACTCCAAACATTAACATAAAATTGTCTTTGGTGCCTAGTTTCAATAATAGCGTGTGGGTTCTCATCAGACCAATAATGTAAATTATGGGAGTTAATAACTCCATTCCTCCCAAAACTTGCTTCGTCAGTATACAGAATTAATCTCGTAAACATAGGATTTTGCTCATGTCTCTGAAGAAACCATTGAGAAAACTGTACTCTTGCACGAAAATCATCAGGATTAAGAGCATGCACTTTTTGGATATGGTAAGGGTGAAGAAGCTGTTCTCTAAGGATTCTTGCAACAGTGGTCTTTGGAACATTGGTAAAAGAAGATAATGACCTAATGCTAACTGTTGGATGAGCAGCAACTTCGTCCAGTATATTTTCCTCTACTTCAACTGTACGTGCTGTTCGCGGGGCACCCCTGTTTGCAGTAACAGGAGCAAACTGACCTAAAGACATTAAAATTTATTTAATATCCATTTTGTTTAATAATAGTAATCGTATTTTACCAGTTTCTCTTAATCTTTGATCAATACGTTCGATTTGCGATCCGGAATCCTTCTATTAGGATAAGCATGCTGATAAAATCTTCTTGCTGCCGAAGCATTACAAAGAGCCCGCCCACTCCTTGTACAATCCAATGACGATGAAATATTAATTCAAAGTACCATAATGGGTGATGAAATATGGGTTTACGGCTACAACATTGAGATAATAGTTCAATCAGAATGGATTTTCAAAGGATCTTCACGCCCCAAGAAAGCAAGTCAGTCTCGATTCAATGTCAAAGTGTTTTGTCGACTAATAGGTATTGTTCATTTTCTATTTCAAGTACATGATCAACATCTTACGTTCCCGACTTCCAGTGTCCCTCATTCTCAGCTCCAGCAACGTGTGTAGACGTGTCGTCAAAGTTAAAATCAGTGTTATAATTAACCCAAGAACTAGATATATTATTTGTTTCAACATCATGAATGCAAAAAAACTGCTCATAAAATAGAAGCTGAAGGAGTTCTTAAAATTATTTGGTATGCCAATGTTTCAAAACGATGAAATATAAGTCTGTCACTACAATGAATTCCAGTGCTTATTTACCTGATCTTTTTCCATCTGCCTCTTCAAAGCATGCAAGGAATACCATACAAAGGCTGGCTGTGTTACTAGGACATCCCTTGCACATCCATGTTTTGCAAGTTCAGGTGCAATCTCATTTTGATTAGTGCTGGTACCAATCATAGCTCGCGTTGGTTTTTTTCACCAGCCCATCCGATAGTTGCAAACAGTTCCAAAACAAGTTTTGATGCACAAGGAAATCTATGTAACGTTGACCATTCAGTGTAGAGGGTAACACAAATGGACCCAATAAGTAAGGACCAATAATTCCACTCCAAACATTAACATAAAATTGTCTTTGGTACCTAGTTTCAATAATAGCGTGTGGGTTCTCATCAGACCAATAATGTAAATTATGGGAGTTAATAACTCCATTCCTCCCAAAACTTGCTTCGTCAGTATACAGAATTAATCTCGTAAACATAGGATTTTGTTCATGTCTCTGAAGAAACCATTGAAACAACTGTACTCTTGCACGAAAATCATCAGGATTAAGAGCATGCACTTTTTGGATATGGTAATGGTGAAGAAGCTGTTCTCTAAGGATTCTTGCAACAGTGGTCTTTGGAACATTGGTAAAAGAAGATAATGACCTAATGCTAACTGTTGGATGAGCAGCAACTTCGTCCAGTATATTTTCCTCTACTTCAACTGTACGTGCTGTTCGCGGGGCACCCCTGTTTGCAGTAACAGGAGCAAACTGACCTAAAGACATTAAAATTTATTTAATATCCATTTTGTTTAATAATAGTAATCGTATTTTACCAGTTTCTCTTAATCTTTGATCAATACGTTCGATTTGCGATCCGGAATCCTTCTATTAGGATAAGCATGCTGATAAAATCTTCTTGCTGCCGAAGCATTACAAAGAGCCCGCCTGTACACTAAATGCATATCAGCATATGCTTCATTGGAATACTCCATATTTTATAACAAATTATGAGTTATGAGATGAGTCTTAGATTTAAAAATTATTTTACGTAAAAAAGTATACCTTTTTTACGTAAAATACCATAAATTTTTATAAAATGATGGAAAATTTGGGGCATAGTAGAACAAAAATTTTTTTTCGAGAAATTTTGGTGGGGGGTGCTTTGGCTCCGGGTCCCCATAATTATTATCGAGGATTTCATATTATCATCCAAAGCAGCTCCAAAAATTATAGATCCAGCCAAAAAATTTTCAAAATTTATTGAAAAATACAAAAGTTACAGCAAAAAAACCATTTTTAATTCTCAACTTCAAGAGCTAATAACTCTACAGGGTGAGCCTGGAGGAAAAAATTTTATATGAACTTTTCTTATTATTATTTTCTCATTATCTATCTATATCTGAGAGATTGCCCACCATTTCCGGGACACCCTGTATAATTATCAATTCTACAGGGTGGACCACCAGTAACGCCTCGGTCGCTAGGGACCAAACGGCAAATGTTATAGAAACCTGTTTAGGTGGGTGTATGTAAGTTGATTACGGCTACATTTTAAAAATATTTTGGAATATACAGGGTGTCCAGAAGCGTGCCATATCAAAGTTGTGTATTTTTAAATGTAACAATCTTGTATTTTACTGCATTTTTGAAAGCACCGTATAAAAATAGGTGAACTTTATTAAAGGTTCTGCATACCTAGGACTTATTGTTTGTGAGATATTTCAATTTTAGTGAAAATGCAAATATTTGGAAATGTTTGCCCTATATATAGGGCGAAAATTTCCGAATATTGTTGGTTGTTAAAAAGAGAAACGAAAAATAGAGGGACTAAACTCTTTGCATAGATCCTTTGAAGAAAAGAGTACACGTTATAGCAACAAAAATAAGAATGATTTGTAGAGATCGTTTTCTTTTGTTTAGAAAGTAGAGTATTCTACAAGTTTTATTGCATTCTCAATCTTCTAGGCTGTTATCTCATCTCTAAATACAAAAAGTAGAAGGACAGATGGGTGGATGGGTGGGTTTTATAGGTGGTACATGTGGATGAATAAATATGCGTATTCATGCATGAAAGACTGGATAGAAAGATATATGAATTCATAAATGGATGGGTGGATAAAAAGATGGATCCAGAACTCTGCAATACGAGCATTAACCGTTTTGATCTATTTTCTGTTTTTGAATGAAATTGGACCGGCTTGTCTGACTCTATGATGATTAATTGAAATTAAACGGTGAAAAATCATACGTCTAGTGAGGTGGTAGAATAATTTGATTTTTTATAACTTTCGTCGATCGTAAATGACGTCTTTTGTGAATTTTGACCTGTTTTTTTAATTTTCCCGGAAACTCAGATCCGTTGGGCCAAATCTGAAGGCAGATTCGGATTCAGCGAAAAAAATACATGGAAATTTTGGCTGAAAAATTGAACATGCATCGAGTTGTAGCAAAATTTGTTCCTTTTTTCATGGCCAAACAACAGAAAGAAAGTCTTGTGGACGTTTGTCGGCCACTCCTTGTACAATCCAATGACGATGAAATATTAATTCAAAGTACCATAATGGGTGATGAAATATGGGTTTACGGCTACAACATTGAGATAATAGTTCAATCAGAATGGATTTTCAAAGGATCTTCACGCCCCAAGAAAGCAAGTCAGTCTCGATTCAATGTCAAAGTGTTTTGTCGACTAATAGGTATTGTTCATTTTCTATTTCAAGTACATGATCAACGTCTTACGTTCCCGACTTCCAGTGTCCCTCATTCTCAGCTCCAGCAACGTGTGTAGACGTGTCGTCAAAGTTAAAATCAGTGTTATAATTAACCCAAGAACTAGATATATTATTTGTTTCAACATCATGAATGCAAAAAAACTGCTCATAAAATAGAAGCTGAAGGAGTTCTTAAAATTATTTGGTATGCCAATGTTTCAAAACGATGAAATATAAGTCTGTCACTACAATGAATTCCAGTGCTTATTTACCTGATCTTTTTCCATCTGCCTCTTCAAAGCATGCAAGGAATACCATACAAAGGCTGGCTGTGTTACTAGGACATCCCTTGCACATCCATGTTTTGCAAGTTCAGGTGCAATCTCATTTTGATTAGTGCTGGTACCAATCATAGCTCGCGTTGGTTTTTTTCACCAGCCCATCCGATAGTTGCAAACAGTTCCAAAACAAGTTTTGACTACGCTTTGTTTGAGTCTAAAGCCTTTACTGAAACTTGACTATAGACCAGTTTACGTATGTTACATTTTTCATTACCTATACTGAAAATTTTTGCTAATATTGTGAGGAAGTTTACCAGCATAAATTTTCTTTGCCTTCAAGGTTTAGATCATGTTTCTTCGTCTGTTTAGGAGACATCTGCGAATCGTTTTCAAGTGTACTGGTATCGACAACCAAGCAAGTCAATAACTTCTTCAATTGCTTCATGTTTATTACTTCTAATTTATTTTGAATCGTTTAATAAATGCAAATAGACATTTTGAATTGAACCTTATGGTATTTGATATTATGTATGAATATTCATACCAGAACAAAACTAAACAGTTTATGTCTTTGATCACATATCACCTTATTGTGCATTGCAACCATAATGGTAGATATTTCAAACAATTCGAAGAAAATGCTTTCATTGTATTAATTCCCGTGTGTTCATAAAATGGCTGAAAGTTTGGATATGCATGAAATCTGGAGTACTAGTTTTGCCTCAGATGTCTTAATTTCTGATTAAATATAAATGTAGATATATTTTATGTATGTTTTCAAGACCACCCAGGGGTTGGCGTTCTGAATTAAGAAGTAATTGGACCAACACGAAAAGTATATTTTAACGAAAAGTGTAATTTAATAAACGACAGCTTCGTATAGTCGACGGACGATACCTGGAAACCGGTCTTAATTGAAGATATGTGTAAATATATATATTCATATTCAAATGTGAAATTCCAGTACTTAGTATCAGTCAATCTAGTAATTACATCGTACAATAATTTTATGCCCCAGTGAAAAGTAATATTGATGTGAGACTGATAAGGTCCTTGGTATCATTTAGACTTGAATTTGATATTTGACATTTTTTAGAACATACTAGACAATTGTAATAAAATGTGTTCAGTTTTTACTACCATCCTGTATCATATTCTTTTTTTGTGGTCACGCTAGAGGTGAAACTAATATATACAGGTAAAATGTGACAATTATTAATCTATTTTATATTTGTTTTTTTATCATTATCAATTTATCAGTGGTTATTATATTTAAAAGGTTATGCAATAATAATTATATTATTACAATAAAAGATAGTAGTCGGTTGCATGTATTCATTAAATTTATAAGGATTAATAAACCGAATGAATTTGTATTTACATTTAACCATGTAGATAGCCCATCTCCTAACATGTCCCGTTCAGTTGGATAAATGGTCGCGCATAATATATTAAGTAGTAGTTACATAATTTTGAGAACACCTAATAAACTTTAATTAACCCCAGCAAACTCATACTTTCTTTTATATATTTTTATTTACTACGCAGGTTGTCGTCAGGAAAGTGGGTTTTCCTCTTAGTATATGTTTATTTTTTGAGAAATGAAACTAAATTGAAAGCAACAATAACAAATTGGTAAATATAACCAGTCTTGAAACTACTACAAGGTATGTTCAAAATCATCGCGGTTTCTTTTTACAGCATATCCATGACTTGCAAGTAGTAAGTAACCAATCCTGTTGACGTAAGATTTCTGCAGCCTATATAATACAAGCCGGAAGTTCCTTAATAATACTCACTTTGACTTTGACTCGACCATAACTAGTGTGGACTCCAAGCCTCGTATTGCCATCTGCTACATTGATTTATGGGCGATCTGCTCGTCGAACGTCGCACCATGGAAAATCGCCTTAACCTTTTCATGTGTCCCTACTGATGACGGTTAAGTCCACAGAGGTCACAAAATTGAATCAATGGTACATTCCTGCTAGGTAGCTAGCAGGAATGCACTATTTAAATAATCACGAATTTCAAGTAAACAAATATAGTGGTGCACCATCATATAGAAATTACATATTTTGAACGTTTGGTGGTATGTCTTCTAACAATTCTCGCAAATAATTTAATAAAAAAATATGTTATCTACTCCAGTATAAGCGACCCCAAAAACATAAAGTACAACTGGTTCGAGACCCATTCCTAGATATCAGAGATCAAAAGAAGGATTTGACCTCTAGATGACCTGAAATGAGCTTCAGAGGTAGGATCATTCGAGTTAATGTGTTTGACCTTCATTTGACCTTGATCTAAACGTTATGGATCATATGGACACCGGGATCGTGATCAGCGACTCCAAAAACCTAAAGGTCACCTAATCTGGGAAAACGGACTTTTCGATTTCTGTTTGTGGGCCTGTGTTATCATAAGGATTATTAATCGTATCTAGAACATAAATTAGAGTTGAAATAATGTTTCGATTTAGACTTTTTTGCAACTTGTAAATGACAGGGAATTAAGGTATTTTTGATTTCTAAGTTATAGCTTGTAGAACTGCTTTCTATATTTTAAAGACTATCAATTAAGTACTTATTATACATCGATGCTGCATCAAAGTTTCAGAGCTGATTACTTTTGTTAAAACAAACAAAGAAACGAGAATAATAGTGTTTCCTAAAATGATTATTAATAGTTTTACGCTTCTTCAAAGAGTATATATATGAAAAACAGTTCTTGATCTATTATTTATTGTCTATGGCCTTTGAAAGTTGAAAACTTATGTTTGGCTAAAATCTATGACTTCACAGTAATTCACAGTATGAAATAATAGATACTACAGGGTGATCGAGAATGATTGACCGTGCCGCCTCATACTGATTTTTGATGTGCGGCATACCAGTTTTTGATACTAATACTAGAATCATGAGCGTAGGTTGAGGGATTTTAATGGTAAACAAATAATTACGTTCAAACGTCAAATAAATTAGGTTACTGTCAAAATGGAAATTCATAATAAAAATATCAATTATTTAACAAAAATCAAAGTTATTTCACAAATTAAGCAATACTGATGGACCAATAAATGTTATTATTGTTATTATTATTAAAGAGGATGACAGAATCAAATGTAGGTTTAGCCTAACTTTTCCAAAATTCTTATTTCATTTACAATTAGAAAAACTTTTAAATCAAAGTTTGATGTAGCTAATTTTGAATAACGACTGTAAGTGCTTCAGCGATTTTATTTTTAAAANGAACGTAGCCAATAAAAAACGAGAAATTGAAAAACCTATAGTTAATGAAGCTGGGGAAGTTACAGTTTTGGGACAAGTTCATCTTGATCCTACATTTAATACGATGCCAGCTACATCTGTCTGGGATCAATCGAACTAGCAAACAAACCATTTTGAAGGAGAATAAATTCCATCCATACAAAATACATTTAGTTCAGAAACTTCATGAGGATGATTATGACCACCGTTTGCAATTTTGCGAAATAATGAGTGAGCGAGCAGGGAACGATCCACAGTTCCTTTTTAACATCTATTTTTCTGATTAATGCAGTTTTTTCTTGATCCTGCCTTGACTGATGTTATTGAAAATGTTCCAGAGTATGATGAAGATCATTTGATTTTTCAACAGGACGGTGCTCCTCCGCATTATGAGTTGATTGTCCGTCAGTATTTGGACCAACGTTTTCTACGGAATTGGATTGGGACAAGAGGCAGCATTGAGTGGCCTCCACGGTCACCGGATTTATCGCTCTTTGATTTCTTTTTGTGGGTATACCTAAAAAGTAAAATCTATAAAACACAGTCAGCATCGTTGGAAGATTTGCGTCAAAGAATCGTCGACGAATGCCGTCGAATCACTCCGGAAATGCTTCGGAATGTGCGCGAACGTTTCGAACAAAATCTTTATTCTTGTATGGAAGTGGGCGGTCGTCAGTTTGAACATTTTATCAACAAAGTTGTAAGTACGCAATTTCAAAATGTAAATTTTTTTCAAAGTATTGGGCGGAATTATAAAATTTAAAGTTTGTTGTAAAAAGAATTGTAAGAGCTTTCAAAAGAAATATTACTCAACCCCCAATTCCATTTAAATATTTTTGGGGTGATGCTTACCCTTGCTTGGGGGTGAAAGTGGCGGAGTAAAAATACCAGCAAAGAATGTCCTTCTTTAATATAAAATCGACGGGTCTGTATTAACTATTATTCTACTCATTACATTAAAAATTTGACTAATACAATCACTCTTTGGGTTTGATACGTCATTCCTAATGATCCAACTAAGTATACGTATCTATTATAGAAGTGGATGAACTAATACAAGAAGCTGTTAAAATGTAAATAGCATACCTCTCGGCACTTAATTTTTCCGTTTTCTATTAATATTTATATTATAATTTTATTTTATTTTTACTGCTTTGCTAATTTGTTAATATAAAAATATGGCTTTATGATTTATGGCCTGACATTTATAAATTATAGTTGAGTGTTGCTATTAAATATATTAATTACCATCCATCTTGCCTAATTACCATCAATAATTTAAAGGTGTATTAGATATATCGAAAAACGTAAAAATATCTGAATGACTTATGTCTTTCATTTAAATATGCCCCGAATTTCGTAAATTTTCTATGTGTTTAACTTATGGATTAATTATCATTGGGCAACTCTGCCTAAATGTAAATATAATATGTTACAAAAAACGGGGAATCGATACTGACACCAGTTAACACAGCACTTCCAATACTGTTGCTGTTAATGTAATCTAAAGTCATGCTGAAACTGCCATTGAAATTAAAAGACATCATGTATATCATCTTATTCTCATTAAATAACTGTCCACCTCATAGAAAAATCAGATTTTTTTAATTTATACGTTCTATAACCCTATCTAGCACTGAGTAATTAAAATTTACTTATGAATTAAAAGAAATATTGCGGTATTCAGAAGTTTATTAAAAATGAAGACGAAGTGTTACTAAGTACACCAAGATAGACAAATACATAAACAGGCAATTGAAGATATTAATTAATATAATATTATTATATGGAAAAACTTGATTATGTTGCTTATAACAAACAATTAATTTTTACCTTTTACCATTTTATTGATTTAAAGTTGGACCTTACTTAAAAAACACAGCTGTGATAGATATAAGATATGCAGATTGAGAACAATATGAATTTCTACTATCGCCTATGTGTCCCCTTAGCATAAAATTTTTTTTAGTATTATACAAGATTAGCTGCAAGCTGAAGAAGTGTTTATAAAATATTTTAACAGAAACCAGAATTTTTCACCCTATCTCAAAATGACCTTTCAGAAAGACCGGCGTCTGGGATAGAAGAAGCAATGTTGTTAGATCTCAGAAAAGCCAGAATGTGCATAGGTACATTTTAAATAGTATATTGAAGAAAAAACATTTACCATTTATTAAATAGTTATTTTTATTGAACTCTAGGTAAAGAAAATAATAAATATTTCATCTTTAAAGATCATATTGGTTTTTGGAAAATATTAGAAATTCGTACGACGTTTCTTGAAAAAAGATCCTAAACTCTGCTCTTCAATATTTACTTTTTGTTATAACAAAATTACACAGGCGCACAAAAGAGTTTTCCCTTCTAAGGATGAGTTTCATGCCACACTGTTTCATGGGAAATTTTCACCACCCTTCAGCCTTTTAAATCACCACCACAGAAACCTAAAAAGCAGGCAAGACTCTGCATTCAGTAGATTTGGACAACCCTGGAAATAATTCAACGCATCATAATTTGCAATCCTCTTTTCGTACTTTGGGTATATTTATTGCAACCTTTTAGGTAGACACCAACCCCAAAACCTGAAAGTTTGTAAAAATTCTGTATTTGGCGGATTCAAATCACAAACCATAAACACTAATAAACACAGCAGGCAGTTACTGGACATACAAAAATAAAATGTGTCCTGTAACTCTACTTTTCTTGATGGACAGCAGAAACTCTCTACTCACCAAGGCTCCAAAATCTGCTACAATTTTACATTAAGTGAATTTCTGACTATGAAGTGAAATCTGTCTGAAATCGCAATTGCAGATGTGTCAAGAAAATTGTTTCTGTATTTTTCTGTTCTGTCTCTTTCAATAGCTACCATTGGATGTTAAAAAAGGTATAGGTACGTCTAAAAAAGAACAAAGAGAAAATCTTTACGTAGATCATTCGAAGATTAAAAAGGAAAAATAATAACTAAAAGCAACTATAGTTTTATAATTGTGTCGATTCTCCCCACTCTTATACAACTGTCTTCAGAAATATCAGGCACACCATCATTACAGATAGACTCCAGATTTACATCCAAAGATAATCACACTAATCTAAAGTTGTAGTCAATTTTGGGCTTTCGGGAAGTAAGGATTTCTGTGTCCATCAAGACCTGTAGGGTTACAAATACTGATTTTGTCATCAAACGTACGGTATATGACTACGGTATTGGGTGAGTGTATCGCAATATGAGCGGCATCTAGGAGCAAGGAATCTAGGTTCATGGTCTATTAAAAATATTAAAGATCTGTTTATATCTTCGAAATCCAACAGTTAATTGTTTTTTTTTACATATTTCTTTGAAATCGTATGAAAATTTCCTAAAGCGTTGGTCGTTACTATTTTTTCCTAAATAAAAACGTAAAAATGATGAAGGGGGTAGAATATTTTGGGTAATCTTGTACATTTCTTACATACAATCTAATCATCCATTCGAATCGAATCGAAACTTAATCAGGACTGAAATTTAGTTGTTATGTTCACTACACGCAACAGAATTTTCATCACATACAACACTGTTATAGTTACGTTGCAATTTTGAATTTGTCTCGACAAGGAATGCCCTAGGAACTGGAATGGTGATTTGGGTAAAGACTAAACTTATGAGGGATTCGGAATTATTCATTTAGATTTAGGTATATGTGTATCGAATGAGAGCTTCTTTGTATATTTTTATAATCGGTTTGCTGTTTGAGAGTAGTCAAAAGCTCTATA
Source organism: Anoplophora glabripennis (assembly GCF_000390285.2). Taxonomy (NCBI): domain Eukaryota; kingdom Metazoa; phylum Arthropoda; class Insecta; order Coleoptera; family Cerambycidae; genus Anoplophora; species Anoplophora glabripennis. Next base: position 646,739 of record NW_019416241.1, read on the forward strand.
ATAACTGAAAATACTAGTATAATTAAATTTTATTAGATACTTACCCATTTGATATCAAATAAAATATCAAATCTCAACTGACATAATAAAACTTAAAATTAATTTGTACTGACATAATATTTTAAAAAAAAAACATGAAAACAAAATGTTAAGATAAAAGTGTACATATTTTATTAAAGAGGTATTCGTAAAAACACACCATTTGATTAAATTTATTTATTAAAAATTAAGTATCTAGAAATTTTTTATAATCATACCTAATCAAAATTAACATCTAAGTATCAATAAAATGACTTAAATTTAATATTCAGTTTCAAACGGTAAATTTAGAGATGATTCGTCTTCAAATTATGGGATGATGGTAATAAATATATTGCACTTTTTGTATTCGTTATAAATTTACGTCTCTACTTCCACATAAATTAAATACTAATCGATATTACACTTATGTATAGATTATTGTAAGCTTTAAATAAAAACTAAATAGTTTAGCGATATTGGTTCAGCTGTCAAACCAAAAACGTGGTATATCAATTGATTTTTAATTTATAAACTAGTATAATAATTATCGTGGCATTTCCAAAGGTGGACGACGTAGTTCCCTATTAATAAAAATTATGTATTTGGACATTTTATCAATAATTGGACGTAAAACCCAAAGCAATATCAGTTACAATAATTTACTGATTATTGACGCCTACTTTTTTATTTTGACGTAAGTGGGAAACATATTTTTTGTATTTTGTCCCTTCTAAATAGACCATAAAATTAACAACTGTAAATAAATAAGTACTACGAAACAGATTTTTTTTCTAATTATTTTTGCCTTTGCAAACTTTTATTATTTTTACTTCAATATATAGTTGTTACACAAAACAGACTAGAAGACAGACGTAACAGAGCAGCTGCACAATTAAATAAAAGAGCAAAACTCGAAATACTACACTGAAAGAAATGGGCTTATTGAATTGTTTATCTAGAATAATGTGTATAGCGCATATTAAAACTTTTATAACCAATAAACAACTTTTATTTAAAAAAAGCAATCATCTCCATACTCATTATTCAATCAGTTTAACTGGAATGTGCTTAATACACCATATGCATCTATGAAATAAAGGTTATAATGAATTACTTATACATTATTAGGTGTTATAGACTTAATATTCCAGTTGTATAGTAGGGAAGATTTGTTGTATAAAGACCAGTATCCGAATTTGTATATAACAATTGTATTAACAGAATTATTCGTTCTTATACTGAATATGTTTCCGTTTTTAACGTGTAAAACGCATCTTATAATGGTTAAGTGATCGTCACCTCTCGGTGCATAATCGGTTATGATCGTTGTTAAGTTATATTCATAGTCTTGTAATAATAATCATATGTCAGACCCGAGAGCGAAGTGCGCCGACTCAATAAGAAACCTGGCTATTCCAGCCGCTGATTTAGGGTTCGCCGCACGAGCTCATCCCTTCTAAAATTTCAGTAGCATGCTATGCATGAAGCAGAACGGTACTCAACTATCTTATACAGTCCACTTTTATTGTCCATACATGTTCAATCATTGTCAAAATAAACACACAAAACCACAACGTCTTTATTATCTTTACTCAAGAAGAGAAAATACAACAATCGTAAAATTTCCGACAGTCCGCTGTGCATCGACTTACACACGTCTAGTTTGATGAAAATGGACAGTATATGCACATGTTTTGTGGGATACATGATCATATCGCGTTGTGTGAAATGGAAAATTATTATGTAAGTATCTAACTGTTTTATGGCTTGTAATTGTTTTGTTTTTTCAAATGTAAATCTTGTCTAAATCTTAAAAATTATTATTTTGTAGGTCCTATTAGAAATCGCTGATGTTAAGTTTTACATAAGATGGAGGAACAGAAGGTTAACGGTGACAAAGAAGAGCATGGGTATAAAGTCAATCAACCAGAGGAAATAAAATTATATGGAAAGAAGCTCAACCTTTCTGGGGATGCTTCATTCTTAAGGTGGAAGAGTTATAGTGCAAATTCTCATGTAATACAAGAAAATACGGGTGCATCGTTGCTAAGAAAATAAACTGGACAGTTTTGGGAGCGATTTGTCATCATTTTTAATGCTTAAAAGTATGTTTTATGTATGTTTACATTAGAACCTTAGCTTGTAATTACAGTTATCCAATAAAATTTCTGAAAACTTAATGACATATGTTTTTAACTCATACAGAGTATACAACAGTTTAATACATTTATTATTATAAAACTTATAACCAGTACTAGATGTTCTAATAACGATATGGAACACTTTAATAACAGTTATTGCTATTATTTCGTAAAGGGTATAAAAAACGTTGTATACTAGTTATACAATAATTTAATAAAGAATAAGGTTTATAGTCACTATACAACTGTGCTAGCAATACGCGTTTTATATCCAATATTCACCTGTTTAACTGTCACATATAGTATACAATGGTCTTATAATGGTATATAGATTTTTAATAAAGAATAAAACGCATTTCTTTCAGTGTACAGTAGATGCCTAAATTATCTCCCATTTGCTTCTATGCAACTTCATTTTTCTCGAAAATGGTACATGCTACCGAATTTCGAGTATACCTTTTTCTTGGGGCATGCTTTAAAGTTTACAAAACCATTTAGCAATGTAACAAATTTTGACTTAACATATATTTTTTTTTCAATTGTACCCCTCCGATTACCTGTATCGGCGACACTTTGCTTTTCAGAAAGAAACCGTTTGCGCATTATTCTTAGAACCCAGTTGATGTTTACTCGTGTACAAATTTTGACATTTTTATCTTTAGACGATTTAAAGATAATTAAGGAAAACCATATGGCAAGTAACAACTTCAACGCTTGAAAACAGGGCATCTAAGATAAAAACGTTACATGAACTTCCCGATTATTTTCCCATGAGGAATATCCACACAAGTTTTTTTGAAACATGAACGGGACACCTTGTATATTTACCTTATATAAAATATATCTTAATATTCTGAAAATACAGTGGAATATTTCAAACCACGCCTTTGCCTCGGTAAATTGTTACAGTAGTTCCGATAACGGAACTTTATTGGCTGATAACTTTCTTGGAATTCTATCTCAACAAATATTGTATTGAACTGTTGAATAAATCTTCTAACTACTAGTATTTGTTCCAAACAGTGCACAGGCTAAAGAACAATGAGCTTTGTACTTCTGAGTACTTAATTGTGTACTGGGATAGCCAGAAGTACGGAATAAAATTTATATCTTTTGAATGAGTTAATTTTTTTTAAAACGCCAAAACACGTTTACTGTCTTGATTTTTTCCCATCATAAAAATGTCTATAAGCTTAATATAATAATAAAGAAATTGTAAGTACTATTTATGAAATTGTATGGCTACAACTTATACTGTTAGCATATATTGTAGGCATAACTTTTCTGATATTTTCTACCTGCTCGATTCATTCATTCACTAAGCCGTGTTAATCAAATAAAAGCATTTTTAGATCAGATATTTTCGACGACTAGGTTAGTTGAATGCTTCGGAGGCAAGAGATAGATTCCAGGGTTCAATAATTTACAGGGTGTGTACACTGAAGAACAAACATTGAGTAGTAGTCAATTTAGTAATCGAGTTTTTTAGCTAACGCGATACCTCAACCTGTTTCTGTCAACGATGAAAATGTTATTTTACAGAAATATAATGAATTTCAGACGGTACCTAATAGTTTTAGTAATTTTTCCACAGTCACATCGAAAGAAGTTGAAAATATTATAGGTAGAATTAAAACTGAAGCGATAGGCACGGATGGAATAAATAAAAAAATGCTGTTATATATATTTCCTCATCTTGGTGAGTATTTTACTTTCATTTTAAATAGGTGTTTAGCTACAGGTGCCTTCCCTATGATTTGGAAGGATTCAAATGTCCTTCCAATTCCTAAAAAATCCAATCCTGAGAATTTTTCCGATTATCGTCCAATAAGTATACTTCCTACTATGTCTAAAGTATTAGAAACTATTGTACGGGAACAACTGAATAATTATTTGAAACAACATAGTATATTGTATTCACACCAGTCGGGTTTCAGAGAAATGCACAGCACTACTACTGCTTTACTCCAAGTCACAGACGACATATTTTGTGCCAATGAAAAAAAATTATGTACCTCCTTAATACTACTTGACTTTAGCAAAGCCTTTGATACCTTGGATCATACAATTCTATTAAAAAAGTTGCAATTTTTTGGTGTAGGTGATTCTGTACATATATTTTTTAAAAATTATTTAACAAGTCGGAGACAGAGGGTTGTCTCATGTGGAGAGGTATCTTCATTTCAAAAAATTAAACAAGGTGTCCCCCAGGGAAGTATACTTGGGCCAATTCTTTTTTCGATATATACGGCGGATTTTAATTCTTTTTTAAATTATTGCAAGATGCATCAGTATGCCGATGATACACAGATCTACTTCTCATTCAAACCTGAAGATCACATTGTTGCTGCGCGCCATATTAACTCTGATCTGGAAAATATTGTTGCAGTCGCTGACTCTCATAGGCTTGTACTAAATTCATCTAAAACACAGCTTATGATTTTTGGCAAGCATAGATTGGAATTACAAGATCAATTTCACGATTTCGAGTTAAAAGTCAGCGACAAGACCTTAAAACCTGTCACAGAACAGAAAAATTTGGGACTTTTTATAGATACTGATCTTCGATTCACCGGTCACGTAAATAAGTTGGTACAAAACTCATTCAGTAAACTTAAAGTACTGTATATGCAAAAAGAATTTCTAAACATTGAAACTAAACTATTACTTTGTGATTCTTTAATTCTGTCGCAATTAGCATACTGTGATGTAGTTTATTGGCCTGCTTTACGAATGACTGAAAAAAACACCCTACAAAAAATTCAGAATAGCTGCATGCGATACTCGCTGAATTTACGTAAGTTTGATCATATATCTGCAATTTTTCCTGTTACGAGATGGCTTAAACTTCACGAGAGATTTGTATACCACCTATCATGTTTAATTTACAAAATAAGGGCTACAAAATCACCTGTTTATTTATATGAGAAGTTGGTGAAAAATAGTGACATTCATGGTTTACAGACGCGGAATCGGGAGTTGTACNGACGATTTGATTCTTAAAAAAGTTGTTGGAAATAGTAGTTTATTATAACCTTTGTACCAATATCTCGTTAATTTATATGCTCTTGTTTTTAGGTTTATTTTACACACATATTTATACATTAAATCGATTCTTTTTAATTACTGAAGCTAATAATTAATAGGTATATAACACAATAACACAAATAAATGTTATGCGATTGTACTTAAATTTAAGATAATAAATATTATTATTATTATTATTATTATTATTATTATTAGATGATGGTCGTATTGCAATTTGGAATCAAAATTTCAAACAATGCATTTGCATTATGTAAAATGATAGAATATTTAAGTCATTTATCAACTGGTTATATACTTGCTTCAGTGATTATTTCTTTAATTCTATTTTTTGTAAGACATTTATTATTATTATTATTATTATTATTAGATGATGGTCGTATTGCAATTTGGAATCAAAATTTCAAACAATGCATTTGCATTATGTAAAATGATAGAATATTTAAGTCATTTATCAACTGGTTATATACTTGCTTCAGTGATTATTTCTTTAATTCTATTTTTTGTAGCACATTTAGTACAGATTTACTTATATTAATGCACAATCTTCGGTTAGTTTATTACTAGTTTTATATACGGGGTGTCAAAATATTCCGTATACACACACGCAGATTATTATGTTCACAATAACTAGATTTAACTAAACTTCCTTTTATTTAAAGTTGGCTCATTTAGCCGCTAGAGGAGGTGTTAACAAAAAAACACTGTTCACTAAATCATTGAGTACAGAAGACATTTTTTGACGGCATAGATATATAAAAAAAAAATAAAAGAGAAAAACTAGAGTTGCAATGTGTATCCTAAAAGTAAAGGTTTTCTTTCATTTTGGCTGCTTTTACTCGGACATACTAGGTATATCTACCAAATATATTTTAGTACTATCGAGTAACGATAAAAAAAGTATAAAATCCTTCCTTTTTTACAACCATGTTTATATCCTCATCTTAAGCTACGGTCAAACTACAGCCCATTCCTCAACGATCTTCAGATGGCCCATTTTGGATATAAGTACTCTTATTAGTCCAGTTGGTTAATACGATTAGTCTGGATTAATCATATAGACTACATAACTAGATTTAAGCATCTAACAAATCGAGAAAGTGAATGATACTACATTAGGAACTGGAACATAGCAATAATAAAAAAAATCTTTTGATTAAACTAGTCAAGCTTACTGCGCTCAACTATACTTTACAGTTTCTTAAATTGTTTAAATGTCGATTAATGACTTTTACACATTAAGTAATTTTGAACGTTAAAGATTATTATTATTATATTACGCCCATATCTTCGGAAAACAAAAGAAACACTTTTCCTTCAAATGGAAAAAGAAAGTCTAGAAATTTCGTACAAAAATAGAAATTAATTTTCTCGATAAGTTGATGATTTCCAATATAAAAAATTATTAACTAGCTTCAAATAAAAAGTCTGCACAGCTACTTAATTATATTATCAATCAAGTGTATCTTTAATACTTGCTACTTATTAAATTTTCCTTAAAAGCTAAAGTCTTTAAAAATGATAAATATTGTCAATTAAATCGTCATTTTGAAGAAGTTCTCTAGGAACGGAATTGAATAGGACACCCTGTTTTTGTCACATTCGGGTAGAGTTTTTAGAAAAGCCCATTTCCGCTTTGGCCCTGTCAAAGGATATGAAATGTGCTTTTTATAGTCAGTCGGCCCTTCTCAACAACGGCGACTTTTGAAATTATCTTTGAATTTATGGGGCGCGTTATTCAAGGGATTTACTCGGTCTGAAAACTATTCCATTCAGCGAGAACTCTTTTAATCTTATATCATAGAAAAACGTATTTTTGTGAAGTACACTTTACAGACGGAAAGAATATAAAAATGCCGCAGTTGAAAATGCTTTGTAAGATTTAACCCACTATCTAAAAATTTTCTTCAAAATTTTCAACTAAACAGTACCGATTTAGGTATGGACTAATTAGATTTAATTAAAAAATATCAAATTTGCTTTAAGCAAAGTACCTTTATTATTTATTAAATCTTAAGCGAAAACAGCAAGAAACACAAAAAATAATAGGTAAATAGGTTTTGATTAAATACTATCAGGGATACCTTTCTCTCAATGGCAAAGTAAAAAATGTATATTTATAGTTTTACCGAGTATATTATTTCTATAATAATCCATATAAAAGAATCGTACCTATATTTTTTGTGAAAAGTGCTTTGGTTATTTTTTAATAAAATTACTCAAAATAAAACTCAATTATATCTATTTTTTTCTAATCTGTCCTTTTTAATATTGGTTATTTTTTAATAAAATCCTGAACTCATTTATCTCTATTTTTTCTAATATGTACCTACTTTTTTGGCAATCCAATATAACTATTTTACCGTTTGTACATAAGTTTGACTGTTCTTTGACAACATTTTTTATGAAGTATACCTACCAGGGACCCATTATGGAATGTTTGAAAGGGTGGATAAGAAATTTAACCGCTATTGTTACAGCGATTTGTATAAAGAGGGCTATCGATGGAATCATCGGTTCCAAAAATGTTTCTTCCCATTATTGCGGTAAGCCAGCAGGTATTAAAAAAATCTGTATTTACAAAAAATATGCCTCTCAATCGCGTTCTTGCACTTCAATTTATTTACTTCAAGTTTGTAAGTATCTTGTACCTACTTACATTGCCCGATATAAAGAATGTGTACTTTTATAATGCTCTAAGTTCTTACTGTCTGTTTTTCATTTCACCGTTGTTATTGTTTAATTGTTGATATTTTCATGCGGATTTTATTGTGACCTGATATTCTTCTTCTTCCAATACCTTAAGTTGCGTTGCACTTTGTCCGGCATAACATAAATAATCTTTGTTGAAACTTTGCAGTTCTAATAAATCAAAGATAAAGAACGTGTTTCAATTTTTAGTTTTCCTATAAACACCATATAAAATTAAAAAATAAAGAGATTTTTAAGTAACACTTTTTTCGAAATCTTTAATATAACGGGAAAGCAATTTGAAATGACTGGAACACATCCCTATTTAAAATCTTATAAATGTTGAATTCGCATTGGAAACGCATAGAAAATGCCGTGGATATATTTCGAAGAATAGTCGTGAAGTCCGAACGATAGCTTCTGTGAGCGAATTCATTGCTGACAACTTTAAGCAGATCCAGACTTACTGATGTTAAGAGATCATGTTTTCCATCATCTTTTCTTTCTTCATTGAGGTCTATGTTATGTTAAAAGAAAACTCCGTATATTTAAAAACAATCTGTATCTATTTGGTCTCTGTAGACATCAGTACACTCTTTATCTTTTCATTTCTCAAACAGTGAAATCTGTCAATAAAAATAAATTCGTAGTCATTATAATCCTTATTATTGTTTACTCAAAACTAAAGCACCAGGATATTCAACATTAGATGTCCCAAATTTGCTCCCTGGTTTAGCAGTACATATCATTAATGAAAAATATGCAATATCACTTATTTCTGAAATCCGAACTCGTATAGGTATACATAAGATTAATGTGCACAAATGAAAATTCAATCCTTACCTATTAATTTAAAAATTTGAAGTTTCTTGCCTTAATTTACAAGTTATTACTAAAGAAACGTAATATATTACCAATTATTAGATTTTAATAATAAAATAAGGTTCTGTAGATGATGAAAAAAGTTTCAGTGAGGTAATTCTTGTTTCATTTAAAGTTATTAGAATTGAATGAGTCAGGATTGTGCTCTCGAACTATTTTTTTTTTGTAAATTTACCAAGCAAATGCACTGTAGGTGCAAAGTAACAGATCTCGTAGTTCTAGTTTTATTTACGTTCACTTCTACTTTTGAAAAATTTTTAGTAACAAATGGAGGCGACAAGAAATAGAAATGTGTTTATGTTAAGCTATAGATGTGTTGCACTGAGCACCTATAACTTTACATAAAAGCAAGGCAATACTGCATACGCAAAGTTGATGATTTCTCATAACATATGCCGCAGGTGACATGAGGTATGATGAAACTAGATATTTATCGCTAGATGTAGAATAACGTTACTTCTAAATTGGTTGACTGAGTAGGTGAGTATATTTTTATATATAATTAATTAGAAATGAACGCAATTAATCCTTTATACCTCACAAAATAATAATATTTTATTTGAATAATTAAGCGATAACATACAAGAACAACAACCGGGTTACGAATTACAATAGCCCATTTGTCCGCCAAGTGGGTAAAACAGATGAAGTGATTGATATCACCCTTCCTTTCTCTTCTCGGAGAAAAAAACTTGTCTCGGCAAAAAAGTTGTACACAAAAACAGAATTACAGAAAAACAATTCACCTGCAGCAGCTAAACAAGATTCTTGATAGCCAGTCATTAGTCACAAGTGAATAGGTTGTGGCTACTAACAAGACTAACTAAAAATTCTTGCTGTAGTAATTAGACAATGTTGCGACGGTTACTAAAACTGTTAGCTACATGTAATTTTGATGTATTAGTTTCAAATGAACTGTACCTTACATAAACGTAAAACTGTAGCAATTCAATATGTCAACTGTAGCAAATATTTTGTTTCAAATAAATAAGTTAAGTGAACTGTATTGCTGTCGCAGGAAATTAAATTTTTAATTGTATTTATTTTTTAGGACTGCCATAATTACCAGATTTTTATTTCATTATTTTTCTTCGGTGACATCTATTTTTTATATGATTTGCTACAACCTTTCTTCACTGTCTGTGTCCAATTCCTCGAGGACTATCATTCCTAGAGATAGGTACGTAAGTATACAGGGTGTTATGAAAAACACCAGCATAAATTTAGGGTCTGATAGAATTTCAATAAATATTACACTTTGTTTCTATGAACCAAAGCAAAGGTGCTCTTGTAAGAAGTGCTAAAATTTGCCCGTTTTCGAGTAAAACCAGCGCGCCAAAGTCAAGAAACTAGTATCCCAAATTAGTATCCAAATAGTATCCCACATAACAAAATTTCAAATTATTCGACCGAATTTTGTAGAAAATAGGACCAAAACTAGATTCCAAAAAAATATTTTCAACGTCCTGTATCTGGAAAATGGAAAAAGATACGCCCATGGTTCATAGGAATATAATTTGTAATATTTTTTTAAATTCTATTAGGCCCTGAATTTATGCTAGTGTTTTTCAGAACAGCCTGTATACGATACAAATACTATTTTCCCATAAAAACTACCAAGCTTTTCTTTTTTCCAAAATTCAAGAATCGTTGAAATAAAGAGTTAGAATAAAAATAAATGCCCGTTCTTATACAAACTGCCCTTTACATATTACAATTAATTGAATTGCAATTTTATCACAATTTTCAGCTTTAAAAACAATGTGTCTGTATACCAATAATGATAATCAGTTAATTTATTATCTTTTAATAAAATAAAATAATCGTTTCTTGTTAACACTTTTGAGAATCGTTAATACTCTTAATATAGCATTTTTTATTAATTTGATGAATTAGATATTGCACCTACAGCGAATCCGAAACTAAGGAACATCCATAAGAAATATATTGTACCAAAAATTCAGTCAAGTTTCAAGATACGATAAAATTATTTAAATTTTTCATTTATTCAAAAAATAAAAACCATGGAAGCATGTTTCTTTAATACACTGTACATTTGAATAGGGATTTCACACACTAATGAAAATTATTGGCATATTGATATCGGTTTTGGTGGATTTAACACACTGAACTTATGATACGCTTCTTGGACATACATATCTATTAGAAATAATTATCTCACTGAAGGAGCATCAGAGAATACTTTAATCAACTTTGGAAAATTACGAAATGAAATTAGATTACACGTTTTCCTTGGAACACTAATAAACGTTCTGCTACATTTATGATTATCTGCAATAGACATGATTAAGTACAAAAACAAAGTTACAAAATCGATGCGAGAAGTAACTGAATGTAAGTAAGAAAATAGGAAATTCTATGTATCCATTTTTAAAATTATTTCATAGAGCAATTGGCAACAATCGAGTAATAATTTTTGAGATAGATATTTACAATACTAACTTTCAATTCAATAATAATCTTGGATGTAAACAATTCAATAGATAGAACAGTTCCGTTTTCAATCACTAACTTTGTTTCTATTATAATGCGACTATACATGAGAATAAAAGATGAAAACTCATCAAACAATAATGATACCTCCACTGCCAACTGCTCATCAACGTCAGGATTCTCTTCTCCCCAACCTATTTTGTTTCTTTATTGACAGCAGGACTGACAAAAAAATCGTTGCAGCTGTTTAGAGAGGGGATTAGGTGGGAGAATGCGCGTGTGCCGCGGAAAGGCGTGTCAGGGGGTCAGGCAGTGGGAGAAGTGACACTCCTACCTGTGCCATTGGTAATTTATAAATGCATGGTTCCTCCTTTTTGACGGGGAAATAAAACTTCAGTTTGCACCGTATACAAGCCACTCTTGTATCCAAACTGCGCAGTATACAATACCTTAAGAAGATCTTTCCACACTGTTTTGATGTCTGACAGATAGTTATGGAGTATTATCTATCGAATGAATTATATCGATCTTCTCATTCACTTTCATACACTGTATTGCTCCCTTACAACTTAATGACTCGAAAGTTGTAAACATGACATCCAAGGCAAACAGATCTAGATTCTCAATGACCGAAACGAAACAATAAAAATCTCAGTTGCAAGCCAATTCGCTGACGAACACCTTTCTTTATATTGATTTTTTAATTGTATTTAGCTCATCATTGAAAAGTGCAAACTTACAGTATATTTAAATTTTCCTAGTATTTCTCTTCCATCATAATAATCATAATCCGGCATGCAAAATCCTTCGAAGTTTGATTGTAGATAGTTCTTCTACATCTCTTCTTTCTAAAGTTACTGCTGTCTTTCATAGTTATGCAAAACTTCAATACTTATTGTTTGTATTAAAACTAGTTAACACGTGCTTCATAAACTGAACCGATCTTATTCTATTGTCTCCATCATAACAGTAACATGTTCTTCATTTTCAAAGCGTGGTTTCATTTAGGTGTTTCTCTATACCAGATAGGTACCTAATCCAAATCCAAGAGCTATCTATCAAACAGTAAATTCATGTCTATGAGAAACTGACATTAAACGAAACAAATGATTGAAGGACTTTTTAGAAAATGTAGGTATTTCAAATTTTCAACTGACATTTACACAGTTTATTATTCAAGTGGTTAGGGAGATCAGAAAAATTAATATTCCTGTTTGTTTTTATTATTTTCTCAAATTTTGTATTTTCAGTGATAATGGAACAGAAATTCAAAATTACCACATTATTTAGGACCATTTTCAGTAGGTATGTATTTGTTTGAAAAGATTTGTAAAAGCTTCAGCATTACAATTTCTGATATAGCTATGTGTAAGCACCAAGTTTCTTCCGTACAATTATACATATTGTAATTTAGTTTTGTAATTAATTATATTTTGAATTTTAATAATTAATTACGGTAACCTATATTATGTTACGAATATGTTTGTATCACATTACGTCGAGTGATTGTTAGGTATCGAATTGTAAATATTTGTAATATATAAATGTAGGTATAGGTAACTTTTGGAAATAGGAAAAAGTTTATTATATAAGCGAAGAGGATTTACTGGTATCACCACATATAACTAATAAATAAATAAATAAATAATACCTAAATAAGTACGATCTACTTATATAAATTGTAACTTGTATGGTCAATAAATAGGAGGTAAATCAGTAAAAATGCAAAATAATTAATTAAATAATTAATGATAAAGCTCGTGCCTTGTTTATGACCCAAATACTTATTTGCAGATCTTTAGTGTTAAATAAAATAAAGTAATAATCCTTTTTATCTTTATTTTATTTTCTCGAATTGATGAAGAAATTCGCAGGATTGGATTATCACATTTTTCTCTCCTATGGACAAAGTAATAGCACATAAATTAGATAGTAGCTGGAGGTGTTCAAAACACCTTTTATTATAGATTTACTTAATTCTGAGCCAATCAACGTATGTAATTCACTTACTTAAACTTATTTAAAGCCATTGGAAGTTATCTGAACATTAAGAAGGAATGGGTATAACGAGTTGGACAGATGCCTTATCAGCAACTGATGATACTTACAGCAATATAAAAGTTGACTGCTACCACTATAATACTTAGGTACTTATTAGTATACACAGAACCATAAATATTGCTAAAATGGTCTTACATAATCGGTGAGGATTATCTTACCGTTATTTAGAATTGTTTAGTGTTAGGAATTTATTTAAATGCCTAATCAAAATTCATTCGAGAACTTATTAGGCAACATTCTTGGGCTTCCAGGTGGATCAACAATGTCTAAAATCGATTTTTTTTTTGCCTTAACGTAACAAAAATGATTGAACCGAAAACAATGAACATTGAATAGGCAGAATAGATTGAATCAAATATGAAGAGCGTTATTGCAAAATGCAAGAAGTCTATTTACAGACACATTACAGGATATTTGATTAGACCCTTCGTTAGACACAATATTTTTTTTTCACAGGTATGCTGTTGGCTTGTTGAGTTCTGCTCTAAATTAGTCGTTTGGTTCAGTTTTACTCACATATGCATGAGATTTTGTTGTGTTGTCAGTTCAGTTACCCGCAATACTCAGGCATTATCCATTGTGCATGCCTCTAGTAAGAGTTATTTTAAAACAGGTCCATACTTCGTGAGAATGCAAGAACTGGTTCTACCAGGATCTTTCTAATGTCCAAGGGTGACAGAAATGCTGCCCAGGTATTTGCGTCTTTTTACCTAGCACAATGACGGTGGATGTAGTACAAGAGATTTTAATGAGAAATAATGCAAAAAAGAGACCAATTCTCACGTAAAACGATTATATTGAATATAAACAACAGATTCTTCTTCCTCGAAACAGTCATATAGATCATTTAATTTTTTCCTGTTTCATCTGAATCTCTACTAATGTTGAGGAGATTTACCAAGGTTTCGACCGCAAATATCGATTTGCAAATTGTTTAATTTTGCTTCATAAAAGTAAACCAAGTTATCATGCCAAGGGTTTGTTGAGTTTTGTAGCAAAATGTGGATTTTGGAACAGAATTTTTTGATTTTGCTAACAATTACAAATTATTTATTATAGTATTGTCTTGGGTATCCGGATCTACATTTAAGTAACTAAAACACGATCAATTTCTGGTTTTGATGTGTTTTGCAATAATGGTCATCTGTTCGCGTACTTTTAAAAGCGAAAATTTGTATCAGCAGAATCCGGAATGTTGGAAATACGACATAAAACATGATAATTTTGTACTAGCTATATGCGAAATGGTGGAAGACATCCAACCAAGTTGCTCCAAGTGTTGTCATAGGATCAAATTTAACGCTATCGCAAATATAGTTTGGATTCATTACCCTAGTCAGGCATTTTGTTTCGGTAAGCAGTGTTTATGATTTTCAGATATGGTATTAATATACATGTATCAGTCACTCTTATTTAGGTACTCAAACAGCTTGAATATTATCGTCATTAAATAACTTTGTCAGCTTCGTCTTTTGACTTACACAAATTGTTAAAATGATGTAAAAACCTGAGCAACTAGAACATGTCCTAGGTTGATTGTAACTTACGAAGCAATACCATTAAAATTAGATATGACAAATGTGAAAATATCCTACCGATGTTATTCCTACGGTATCCTACTATATTATCTTGTTAAAAAAGAGGATTTGTGGCAGCGTATTACTATTTAGTTCTAGAATTTTTTGCACGTGAGTTTAGGCGGTTGTCTACCTCCAATAAAAACCAGAAAATATCTTCTCACCCTCAACAGATCATCAAGTATTCCAAACAAAAGTAAAACTTCCTACCCAATGACAACTAGACAGTAGGCCTTGTATTTTCCATTACAACTACTATGTTTAAGGAATTCTAAAACTTCATATTGTACTGTACCTTAGAAGCTTCCAAATTCATTTCAGTTTCATGTAATACGCCACCACATGTAGCGTACATTTTACTATTTTCAGTACACTGCAATCAATCTGTCCGTGATCCTTTGGATCTCCAGAACATGCCTGCTCGAAAAGTGTACGATAGGTTGACAGGAGACTCGTCAGATTTAGTTCATTTGTCACACAAAGTATATAGAAAAGATAGTTTCATTCATTTTTACTTGGTCTTAATATTTTAATAATCAATTATTATTAAATCCAACTTTTTTATTTGATTGAGCCAAAAATCACATTTTTTGGATAACTTCCTGTGTTAAAGGTCTATATTGCAAGAACATCAGTATTTTATTAATTCATATTCAACAATGTGTACATCTACGTTACAATTAACACTACGTACAATAAAAATTCTAAACGACTCATAACTCATTGACGTAAAAAGAAGATATATGTATAGATAGCAGCAAGGGCATTGTTTGAGATTGCTTCTCTAGCTGACTTTGCGCAAAATTTTGGTTTGAACTGATTCTTCTTCGTAAGATTCTGTTTCAGCTTTAAAAGACCTCCTCCAGCATCTGCAAGCATGATTGCAGATGACCACCTAGGTCTACAACAAGTATACTCTTGAGATATGAAACATGTCACTAGATAGACATCCAAATAAGTACCTAATTTGTATGTCAGTCTCACCGATAAGGACTAATAAGTTCGAAACCGGTTTGTGTCTGCTGATGCTACCGACATATTATCTTAATGGTTTACTAGATATTGGAGGTGTAATTCAATACCGGACAGGACCTGTAGTTCACTGAGGAGTGGTTTCTCCATAACACCTTTAGATATTTAAAAGGAATTACTCTTTACGTTTATTAAATAACTGACATGTATATAAAATAATTATATTGTAGGTATAGGTTTCCCTGAGAAAACAAATAAAAAGTTTTTTCAGGAGATTATGGTATTCAAACTGAAATATCTGATACAAATTCTGTTAACAGAGTGGCTAATAGAATGGCTAATAAATACAAAGTTATGCGCTTCATAAAGGTATTATTCGCACCGTGCTTTGCGGAGCTTCTGGTGTCATTCTGCATAACAGAAGCAAGGCAAGGAGCAGATCAATTGTAGTTAAGTGGGTTAGGAGAGTAATCGATGTATAAGCAGGATAATCGCAGAAAATCCCCGGAGTGGTTGAAACGGCTTATAAGCAGAGTAAAAAGCCAACCGGACGCCTTTTGCTCGGCGTGCGCTAAATAGAGAAAATGTTGGAATATACGCGCGGTAGTCCATTATTATCTTATTACAGGTTATCCCTGATTTATCCTATCGCACTTTTACTATTACAATGTGTTGTTAGATTTCAAATACATAAGTAGACAAATTGCTTTTCCTCCTCAAGTAAAATAGAGGAAAGTCGCTAATATTTAAGTAAATACTTATTTTGGATACCTACTTTCATATTTCTAAAATCAGCATAATTGGTAATTTAGTATTTGGTAAAAATTATTATATTTAGCTGCAATATTTGTTCAATTCTTCACCACTGAGTCCAAAATACAAAATAATTTGTTTCTATGCAGTTTTATTTTGAAATTATAGTAATAATGCAAGAAATAAGTTCGAAAACGCTTACTTTTGCAAAAATTTGGAGGAAAGATTGTAAAATATACGTATATGATACCTTTTCTGGCAAATTTTTGAAAAGACGTCCTCAAACTAAAAGGTAAAAATTTTTAATAGAAGTGGTATCCCAATATTGGATATCCGCAATTAGTAACGTAAATACGAAATTATTTTGCCTGTGAAATAATTTTTATTATATGTCCAAAAAAGGAACTGCACACGAAAGTGTAAGTATGAAAAAATCAAAAATTAAAAACAATTTTTAAATTTCTAGAATCTGCATATTTCCGTTTTTTAAACATTTTGTTCCAATTTATATTTTAAACTTCAACTTTAAAACAAAACGAAAATGATTTTTTTAAAAAGCTTTAAAAGCTATCCAAAATTTACTCCTCTACCTATCTAACTTTTAATGAGAATTTTTCCAAACAGAGGCGAAGATATTAAAGAAAGTGAATTATATATTCTGAAGAAAAAAATAGTATTTTAAGTAGATTTATTGAAATGTGTTGATTACAGGAGAAATACAACATTTTTTACTGTTTTTCTTACTGTTTTACTGTACATATCACATATTAGTAATACGTTTTTCATTTAATGACAATCAGGAATGCATTATTATAGGTTTTCCTACGCAGTTTGTCCAAGAAAATATAAATTCCACGTAATGTTTTGAATGGTCAGAATTTCTTCGAATTGCCAATCTTCAAAAACTTCTAATGTATGGATATGTTCACTAAATACATAAATACAAAATTGCAGTCAATCCACATTAAGAAAGATTTAAGTTGATAACCATCCACTGTCTGTAGAATTTGAATTGATAGCTTCTTGATTCTAACGTCTTTTGAAAAAAAAACTATTAGGTATAAAAAACACTAGGTCTCTAATATTTAAATGAAAATCACTTATGATCACAACTATCTAAATATTTCCTTGATGAAAAAACAAAAGGATGAATTACAAAGTATAATTTATCATTATATCATTATTTATCATAATTTATCATCCAAATATATGCAGTAATAATCATGGTATAGTAAAACCAATAATAAGACAGTTGTAGAATATGTATCAAGTTACCTAAGAACAATGGTGTAGGAGTGGTTGGAATTAATATAGTTTCTAACAGTCGCATGAAGACTACTTGTACAGATTAACTTATATTGTCTCGGTCAGTAGTCTCAGCTAATCTACTAAAACAAAAGATAAGGAAATTTTTGTAGCAGTCAAGCCATGATACTCGTTTTATTCATTTCAGTAAAGAAATGACGAAGGGTAAAGAAGTTGTTGCAGCAGACCATTCAAGATTTTCACTATTGCCAATTTTGAAAAGAATAATTTCCCTTTCCATGTTGGTGTATTTTCCAGTTGCCTAAAATTACCTAAAAAATAAAATTTCAAATTATTTATTAAAAACTGGCTTAGAGTTTTTAAAATTTACACAATCCCAAACTTTTAATACCGAACATAAATGTTCCTAGTCATGTAAGAAATGGACATTTTTAAATATAAGTAGGTAATAATAACACTTTTAAGTTTTCATTCATTGTTATTTTCAGATATAGACATATCTATTTAGATATAAAATATATGAAAAATGCTCTATATATTTTAGATACAAGATGTAGATATAGAACGTTCGACATAGAACGTTCTGTCCAAATATGTAAAAATATACAGAGTGTTCGATTTAAATTAACAAAGTTAACATCCGCGGCCATTTGGTTTGAACTTCATTTGTTTTTCTACTATCATTTTCGAAAAACTCATAAAAAATCGTGCAACTTTTGTATTTCACATTTTTTTACAACTCCATAAACAAAAAAGGTAATAGGGGGTCAAAATATAGTGAATCACCCTGTACATGGCATATAATTCAAGGCTTCCAAAGATAGGAATTCCGTCCTCAAAAGTGCTGACATTGACTTTTCCTGACGATTTTTATTTTTACTGAAGCTGATGCACTATTACCACTTTTACAACAAAATCTAATGTCTGATGCTCTTTTGTTTGGTGGCTTTAGTTTCCAGTTGTATAATGATAGATTTAATTTCGGTAACCTAAAATAGGTTATAAATTTAAGGTTAAGTTTATGGCAAAAGAGTTCATCTTGAGTGTAGTACTGATTTGGCGCATTTCAATAACTGTTGTTTGATAAAGAAAAAATAGTGTACAGACCCACACAAATAAGTTTGCATCTGAGAGAGTTCCGCCTACAAAAATTGCCACTGAACATGGCAAAGGAAAAGCTCCAGTGTACCTCTATGTGGAGGAAGTAATAAAATGGAATGAGAATTCGTGTCAAAAAACTGAAATTGCTTAAGTTTCCACAGGTCCTAATTTTTTATATCATTTGTGGTTTCAAAATATTTTAAATATGCAATAAAATTTGATATTTACTTGCAAACATTTTATGAAATATTTTAAAAAATAACAAAAATGTCAAAGCGTTTTAACGAAAAGCTTTTGGCAACTACGTTTAAAAAGGAAGCATTTTAAAATGCATGTTTAACTTGATTTCAAAAGATTAACTGAATGTTATACAGTTTTCTTTTATGTTGGTAACTAAATCTACAATACGTTTAAACATACGCTTTCTCTGCTATCACATCTGCAATTTGTGGTGACATGTAGGTCATACTGGTTTTAGGAATTTATAATGATTTAAACAAATTATCTAATCCAATAAATTAATTTAGCATTAGGTTATTGTTATTGCCAGAACTACCAGACTCATTCACCGAGCTCGAACAATATGAGAAAGGAAAAGAGCAATCTACTACCCGGAGACTGTAATTACGTCCCTTGAAGATTAGAGGACCTGAAGCTAAGCATCTGGGCCTTTAATCCTGGCTTTTAAGAGTGTGAATAGATTCCACACCCCCCGTTTAGAATCACGCTGCTAAATACTGGTAGCTTGTTTTAACCTGTGTCCACAAAATGGCTTTGCGTTACCTTGAAACCACCTATTAAACAAAGAAAATGCAACAATCCTTACGGTAGACCTGTTGGAGGACGGCAGGCTTTCAGTGTTCGAATTTTTATTTAGGCATAATATTCGGGATTAGAAGGATTGCGGTTTGGAGCGGTTTTTAAGATTTTACGATGTTTTGGTCAACGATACAGTGATGAATAATAGCTTTTTATATGCTTATTGTCAACTTTTCAGACCTGCAGTTTACAAACTGACCATAATTTATTACAGGATTCTACCGGCAAGTGTATTAAGCACGGTAAAAAGTAACACAATTTAGTAGTGTCGTTTAATTGTTTAGAATAAATGCCAAATGATAGTTCGATTATGTCCAGCTTGTACTTTCGATTCCGTTAACTATGTTAAATTATAACACATGCAGGACTGCCATTTGGTTTAGTAATTAGGTAAGTATTTATTTTCTAAGCGTATTAAAAAACTAATCAAAAGTTAATAACTTAATATTTATTATAATTTCACTGTTTGTGAACTTTTTAATGGGTTTAATTGCTGTCAATGCACATATCTAATGAAAAAGATATTGACATTATTACTTCCGATAGTAAAATTTTTCTCGTTTAAAACGTACCTATATTTCCGGCTTTTCTGTTTAGAAAAACGACATATTTTTTTACAAAAGTATATTCTGTTAAAGTTTATTGTTTCTATTTGTAAAATACAGTTAAAATCTTATGTATTTTTTTAAATTTTAAATTACTCCCCAAAAAAATGAAATATTTATCGCCGCTGCTATTTTGTACACTACATAATAGCAAATTATAATGCATCGTTTCTGATCTAGTTCTACCAACGCAGTCACCTGAGTCAGACTCTGCTTTTTATGTAATGTACAATTTAGTTACGGACCTTAGGCAGGCCTAGAAACAGAAATTTATTCCCCTGGATTCCGGGTTAACAGAACTAATTGGGCACATATTATGAACTTTTGTTCTCAAGGTAATATGGGACGGTAAAATATTTTTAAGAACCTTAAAATAATTTTGTGTATTAGGTAAATGACATATACACCACCAAGAATTTTAATTTGTTTAATTTAATTTAATTTATTTTAATAAATTTATTTTAATAAATTTTAATAATTTGATTCTTTTAATTCGTTTTTTATTTTAATTTTTTAATTCAAGGTTTGGAAGAAATTATCAAATTAGCTTTGAAGCTATTCCGCTCTTAAAGATAATTTTTAAAAGATTGTTGAAGTTGGAGCTTAAAATTGAATAAGTGACAAGATAATATCAAGATCAAGGAGAAAGTGAACTCCAAATTCAAATTCGTAGAAGATGTTAGTTGTATCTTGATGATCTAGTGAATAAACAGAAAAAAAAATAAAGAACACAAAATAGCTTAAGTATAATTGAAGCTCTAAACATAATCCATACAGAATATAAACATAAAGCGAAAAATATACAGATACACATATATATGAATCGAAATGAAAAACTCGTAGCAACTATCTAAGTGAAAAAAAAAATCCATACAGTTAACGATATCCTAAAAGACAGTTCAGTGACAGCAAATTATTAACTAGTAGTAAAATCATCCAAAAGAAATTGCTTCAACTTTTTTTAAAGTTCAAAATAGTATATGACTTAAAAGAAACGTGCAAAGCATTATATTATTTACAGGCGGGATAGATAAAACATCTAGCATACAGGGCAGTGGCGTGACGAGGAATTTCTAATAAACGCGAATAACAGGGATTAAACGTCGTTGTGGCTTTATGAAGCTTCCTAAATTTTTTATGTATGTACACAGGACATTGTTGCTGAAGAATTTTATGAGTTAAAAATAAAGAGTGCAACTTATCAGATTACGAAATAGTAAGAAAATTATGTTTCTTAATTAACTTAGTAATTCTTCGTTCAAATTTTCTAATCTCATATGCAAATCTAAAATAACTATTTTGAATTCGCTGCAAACGCTGAATATTGGAGTGTAGTAGAGCCGGACCATAGACACAGTCACAGTATGAGAGTTTTGAAAATATTAAAGAATTACATTACTGATTTTTAGAGATGAATCCATGATGGCACGATGGGGATAAAGTTGCTTTAAGGTATTATACGATGATCGACACAGATTGTTTACATGCTTGATAAATCTTAGCTCCTCATCAAACCAAAGTCCCAGGTTATTACACTCATTGGTAAAATTTAAAGAAATATCTCCTAATTTTAAATTCAATTGCATTTTCGCCGTAATACGTTTCTTTTTAGGACCAAAAATTATGACTTTAGATTTGTCAGGATTTAGTTTCAATCTATGAGCAGCAGAGATATTTAACAATGAGTTTAAGTTATAATTATACAATCGTTAACGCAACAAGACAATTGAGGTACACTTGGGTATTATCAGCGTAATATGCACCGAACATTTATTCAGAAATGTATAAAAATCCGCTATATAAATAGAAAACAGCAAGGGTCCTAAATTGGACCCCTGAGGAACCCCATGAGTCACCGGCAAGACGTCAGACACATTAAAGTTTATGATTACTTGCTGTGTCCTGCCAGACAAATAGCTAAAAATGTAGGAAGCAGCACTATTATAAAATCCAAAGTACATTAACTTTTACAAAGGACAGAGTGGACCAATGTGTCGAACGCCTTGCTATAATCTAAAAGAATCAATGACGTAATTAAACCATTATCAGTGGCAATATAAATTTCATCTGAAATATGTGCTAAAGCAGTAAGTGGTACTGTGCTGGGGCCTAAAGCCAGACTGAAAGGAAGGGATAATGTCATTATCAAAAACAAACTGCGCCATTTGTGTTTTCATAACCATTTCGAGAACTTTGGAGATGGTAGGCAAGATACTAATAGGTCGAAGATTATTTAGATCGGTAGCATTAGGTACTTTCGGCAACGGAATAACATTACCATTTTTAAAATTTATTAATTATATACTTAAGTAAGGTGATTTAATAAATAAAATGCAACCAATTTGAGCATGATAACAGAGATATAGTCAGAACCAACTGATTGAGATTTGATCAAATTAATGTACTTCCTAATATCATTGGTGGTCACAGTATGAAAAGATCTTTATAACAGGTCCAATCTCTATCTAAACGAGACTTCTTGTATTTATGATAAGCCTTATCTCTCAACTCGTTTTCCCACTCGATATAAAAAACCATAAAATGTGTTGAGCATATCAAAATGATGATTAATATCACTGAAAGATCCCAAACAAGTTTTTATCCAAGACCGTTGACGGAAATTAAAAGTGCTACGAATTTGTGGTTCAAGCCACTAGATAAAAGTAAAATACACCACACTGTTGGCTTAAAAATACGCAAGACGTTGTCGTATATAGACATTACATATGACATAAACGTTAAGCAGAATAATTTACGATCATCGCCATTAAGCACCGACATTTACGACATGTAAGTATGATTATAAAATTAAATAAGCGACCAATAAAAGAAGATTCGTTACATTTTCGCGGTAGTGCGGCAATTTATAGGAAAGTTGGTAATAAAAATACGCCGTGAGTCAAATACAGGCATTAATTTTATTAAGAAAAATAGATAAATTATAGGCATTATACATATGTGTTTATTTTAGCTGTGATCACATGTTAATGCATTTTACATAGGTACATTTTTATATTATTTGTTTACTTTTGCACTTTACCATCCCTCAAGAGAATATAAAAATATTATCATTTACTCTTTTAATGGAAGTAAAACTTGGTAAAGGTTAGTCAAGTTCCTAAAAGGGCCTTAGACTAAACTTAAGGAAAGTAATATGATCAATTTTCAAACAATTATTTCCAAATAGTTTTCGAAATACTTATATCCTAACTTAACTAAGGGCTTGAATATAAAGCAAAATGGATTGGATGTAATAAATACTTCAATATTTGCGTTTATACCCACTTGCGGTATAAACGCGGCCTAAGCATTTTAACGATAGAAGGTTATAGATAAACAATTTCCTCAATTAATACGAATTCATTATTTTCAAAATTTATTAACAAACACAATTTTATCAGTTGCCCCAATGCGCAAATTTTTATTCTACAGCTTGGCATCGTGGTGTTCTCAGGAAAGGTAGAAACTAGGTACTCACTGCATATTTGTCGAAATTCTAAGATATTTGTGTGCCAGGTTTCTGATCAGCTATCCGCTCCCAAAGAATCCCCGGTTACAAACATAAGCAGAAAAATATTTTCGTGCCTTATAGCCTTGAAAATTATGTTACATTTGCAGATTTACATGCTCTAAATCACATACCAAACAGAGATAGTACGTATAGTTTCTTTCTTTCAGGGTACAACCCTGTGTTATTAGTTTTATAGAAACTTTACATATTCTAATTTTTGGCACCTGATTTGCAATATGGAGTAAAGAATTGTTTGAGTCATATCAATTTCTCACTAAATTCTGAAAATTAATCTCCTTTGTGTTATGTCGGTTTCTATTAAAGAAATTAAATTATGATAATTAAATTTATTGCAACCTGCAAGCCGAGCCGTCTCCTTAATACCATAAAATCTGACCTGAAGGTGCCGAGCAAAAGATTATTTTTCTGGTCTTCTACCTAACGTTGAATAACAAGACCCATAAAGTAATTAGTATAATTTAAATAATACTCCTTGTTGAATAAATACCGCACAAATACATTCAGCAATTTGCAACCTAACTATATTTCAGTTAACTAATTAAATATTAATGACGGTAGTTTTCATACTAGTCCCAATTATACATGTTTATTATAAAATATGTAATTTATATATCTACTAAATTAGTCAAAGCATTAAATTAAAATAAGTTGGTAGAAGTATTGATAAAATATGAAATGAGTATGGTTTAATTTTGAATATTTAGATAGTCGTAAAAGCTGTCATATCTAAATCACTTTTACATAAAATTTAGAAGCTTTAAACTTGACACTTTGCAACATATATTTTAGTATTTTTGCAAATACCAACAGCAAATTAGAATTAAAAACAGGTGTATAAAACGATCTATAAATATTTACAAATAAGTCTTGTTATCTAAAAATATAAAAATGACACCTTTTACTATTTATTTCCAGAAAAGCGATATCAACCGTAAATCTAGACGACATTCAATATTAATTTAGTATTAAGAAGCAATTAATTGCTTGCAAATTCAATTCAGAGATTGTGCCTAAGTACATATTTAGTAGACATTATTGATTCATTTTGTTAACTTTTAAGTTTGTAGCACAAATCTCGCGTACAAAAAAATTGGTTGCACCGTATGGAAAATTAATAATTATTTTTCCTAATTATTTACGACGTAGATAACATTGACCGTTTGTTAAATCTGCTAAATTTCGTTTACTATTACTAGACAAAAGCTTTATAACTTTTTTAATAGAAGTATCTAATTATTTTTTAAATATATTTCATTTAATAACTACCAGATTGTCCTGTACCTTCCGATTTATTCGGGAGTGAATTCAATTCTGCAATTTTAAACAACACATGTACAAAGTATTGTAAAAAGTAATCCTGTTCAACTTTTTAAATGTTATGTACGTTAATAAATGTTATGTATGTCAATAAATTATGTATGTTATGTATAATAAGACAGGTAAAAACTGATTATTAAGAAGTAACATGTCCTAAACAGTTTGGGTCATCAAAATTGTTAGTCAGTCTTTCCTTCTGCTAAAGATATCATCATTGATATCAGTCCAAAAATTTGTGGTTATATGTACCTATATCTCCAAGAGTGAATTTGCTTACGTTACTTTGGCGTTGTTTAGATATTATATATCAATAAGATATTTTGTTACACTTAAAATGAAAACAAAAATATGTTAAAGAAATAAATAAACAACCCCTTTCAAAAAACACGTATGAAATAAACATGCTTAATATTTTATGCTTTTTTTAATTTAATAATTTATTAGTTTATTTAATATCACAGAATTCAATTCATTTGCGCTTAAATTGGAAAGGTACGTGACAATTTTCTTTAAAAGTGTTTATTTGAGTGCATTCAACATAAAACCTGTAAAAAAACTTGTATTAGAAAAGTTATAGAGCGTTGTCAACAATTTACAAACAGCTGATTGTACCAAACGAGTGAATGTTGAAAAATTGTGTAAAATATAATTATTATATATAGACCCGTTTTTCTCGATCCTAGATTTGCACCATATGCAGGTATGACAATAAGAAAAATGCTTTTATATCAAGTTGAACCTTTTGTCATCCTCTCTCTATGACTCGTACCGATTTCAAATAGACTCCTTAGTTTCTAAGAGAATGACAATGGGAAAAGTAGCGCGCCCTGTATTTTATTCTGGAACTTCCTCAAGTACATCGCTATTATAGAAACCCTCAATGTTACATACCCCTTTCAAAGAGGAATTGTCTGTAATGCCATAGTCATCAGTCAGGTTATAATTCGTAGAAGTCATAAACTGATACCTGGAGGTCTGCAAAGGGTCAAATCCTTATTTATTCAAATTATCGTCCTGGCTAACATAAAGGTGATGACAATAACAGTGCCATTAGGGTAGGTCTTCTGCAAAATCCGGATTAAAGACAGAATTTCCATTTCGGTAATAATTAGGTAATAGTTCTGGATCAATAATCTGGTCCCCCGTCGTGAATGTTTAATTTAGAAGTATTTTAGACAAAAATATATGGGTTTATTAAATACCTGGCCTTTGGGGTAAGCCGAATATCTACCTGTTTTCAGAGAAATTTAGGATTTGCAAATCTTCTGGGTTTGATTGAATTATACCTGTATTTTTACACTTTTAAATGTATATTCATATATTTTCTTTAAGGAATCAAACTCCATACATGATTAATGCAGTTAAATATTTTTTTATAGATAATTCTGGACATACATATAAAAAGAAACAGAATATACCAGTTATTCTGTTGTATAATATTTAAAGAGTGAGTTCTAGTAACCTTTGAAATCATTGGGTAATTTTGTAGATTTCAATGCCGAAGTAAAAACAAGTAAAAAAATTAATATTACCTGCACTCATGATTTTATCAGAAAACCAAAACATTGATAACTTTTTTCTGAGAAGACTATAGTCTCATCTACCATTGTTTATTTGTCGTCCAATGTATATAATTGTACCATTTCATAGTGTTGAAAAAATAAATTAGTTCACATTGCAGCACAAGCGAGCCTACTGGATCATTTTAAGAATTTCAGTTTCATCTAACGAATAAATAAACATGCTTGATAAAATCGTTTTTTTTTATTTTTTCCTTGAGACTAAGAAGTTTCTCAACGGAACAGATAATTCAATTTGAATATTAGAATCTACCAGCGGCGCACCGCACAAAAGTTCAGGTGAAGAAAAGGGGCATGACCCGCGATAAAATATCTCTTAACCATTTGGCATGTACAATGATGTAAGACCTACAACACAATCTATATTGCAAATTTCAGCTAAATATCTAAAAAACTGCAACAGCTATAAAGAAAAAACTAAAAAAATCTTGAAATTTCAACACTCTGTAGATCGGTAACAAAGCATTTGCGGACCTATGTTTATATGAATTTTTAGTCATGAAATAAGCCAAAGAATTACCCCCTTCCTTATGTACATGATATTTAGAAACATCCTGTATATTTTAACAGTCTGAAAGTAACGCAAAAAATTTCAAAATGTGACAAAGTAATTTCAAGAACATGTGGAGATTATGCTACTTTTTTCATAAATAACAAACAAATTAAAATAATCCTCATTAGTATAATTTAAACGATCTCAAGACATTTTTATTTAAATTTTTAGCAAAATCTATTCAGACGCAACAATAATTTGACAACTAACTTGACAAATGTTGAATTGTTTTTGGAGTGTTTCTGGTCAATTTGACAACAGGTCTGATGTGAAAAAAGTGTCCAAAAAATTGAAAGTTGCAAATATCTCTAAAAGTACTAAGGCAACCCTAACTATGCTTATATGGCTTGAAAGGAGATTTCAATCTGCATACGACAGAGTAAATAAATACAGGGTGTTCCATTTAAGTTAACAAAGTTATAGCTGTTTGAAGTTATCAAAATGTAACAGCAAACATGAAACACCTAATATTATATGTTTTAATTTGTTGGTATATTATAATTTAGTGTTACTTATGCCCTTCGCAGGTACCAAAAATCCGCTTGATATCACGCTCCTGAAAAGAGTTACTAGCATCTCCACGGACCATTGCATCTGTCAAATTTTTTCTTTAAATATTAATATCTGAAATTCTATAACTCCTAGGTATAGGGAATACATAATAAAGAATCCCTCAAATTTCACGTAGAATCCGAAAATGCAATAATATATAGGGTGCCCCATTTAAAATACTTAACGAAGTTGGTGTCAACTTCCGTTATAACCAGAAGCGCTGGAGAGTTCTAGATATATTAGTTGAGGAGCAGCTATGCAAAAGCCGATAAATCCGTTTTTAAACTTTTTTTAGTTAGGCACGGAAATCGCTTCTTAATAATTCAAACTACGGCTTGGTACATCTAGATTGAACAAAGAACGTTAAATTCAATGAGAAGCTGCATATTAAAATAAGCGACTAACCAAAAGCAAATAAAGCCATATTTCGACCAAGCAAAGACCGTTAAATCCATGTATACTAAATTTAACAGATTTCTTTAAAAAATGTTCTTTTGTTTAATTTGGTATGGTATATTGTGTTATACTTTTCCATAAAATAAGTAGAGATTAAGCACAAGTCGGTATATCCTAAATGTAATTTAGCAAAAACCTACAAATCAATTTCAATTGAGCAGAAGTCTATATATCCACATTATGATTGACCAAAAGGCGATAAATCCAATTTAAAAAGTGGAATAAAATTTACATTTAATAAAACTGAACAGTATTTTAAAACCATGATTAAACTTATAAAACCAGTGCATAAAGTTTTAGGGAAGATTACAGTGAATAATGTTCTAGTTACAACTATTTCCTAGTTATCTCAAAATAATTATCTATAAATAATTCATAAATAACATTTTTGGAAAAATATTCTAATCACTCGAATTTTCTCGAAAACTGTCAGTTGCGTATTAAATAAAAACATACAACTTAGGGCGCAGAGATTATAACAATATTTTTTACTGCATAGCTTTAAATATAATTCAACCATTCTTATGATATCCAACCTTCACACTTAATAAATAGCATTTTTCTTTATCAGAAAATATATAGTTATATGCTTTTGGTAATCTGTTGATATATTTATTTGTTCATTTTCCTTTTATGTTAACTATTTATTTAACTCTTACTTTAAAAGCTGTTAACTGTCATTTTGCACATGTTATTGGACTAAGAGGCTTTGACTCTGTCCTTGTTATTATGTAATAATAATAATATAGTCAGTTGACTACTGAATTAGAGTATTATCCTTTTTGTAAATTACAATTCAAAGTATCCACATCTCAATCGTTGCAACTGGATTACGCGCACCCTAGCTCCTGAGCGGATGTCTTAAAAAGTTAAGCCCAATATCCACTTTGTATTTACTTAGATGTTTATATAAAGAGCCCCTAATTTTAGCTTAGATCATTCATCCACCACGAAAAAGTTCTATTTTGAAAAGTAAGTGATAATTATCCTTCCATCTCCACTTATAAATCGATAGCCGAACTCCAGTAATTGATCTTTCAGCAAATCAAAAATCAGAAACTGCATAGTCTCACGCCCTGCAAATCCAAAACAATGGGCAATAACCATTCCACCCTACCCCACCACCCAACCACCCTCATACTCCGTCTCTTTCCTTACCATGCACCAGCCCCCGCGGTCCCTTTCCAACCCTGCATTTGCCCCTACCTTTAAGTACCTACCGAGATAGCCCTGAGGTGTATTATTTACCTCCAAACATACGAGTAGTCAGTTTACAAATACCTACGAAAGTGGACAGCTCGATAAATAGTAGTTTTAAATCTATTCAAAACGCGTGTTTAGACTGTTATAAAGTGTCATTTGATATCATCGACAACGATCTTTACTTGACATTCGAGAAGTACGGATTACTGGACTTAGTGTTGAAGTGCAATCCGGATCGGGATTTCTCTGGTTATATTGTGCAATTGGACCATAAAGTGTTAAACCATAAGTGATGATATTGACCGTTTGCGGTAACCTACATTCAATTTAGGATACAATTAATACAACAGGTATGTATCCACTGTAACCAACAAACAGTTCTAATAAATGTAAGCCACACACCTTAATTAGAGAATATAGAAGGAGTAATTGAGCTTTTGTTTATAAATGATCGAATATTTTGAATAGAATACTTACTGCCCTTTTAGAAAAGAAATTTCATGATTTCGGCATAATATGTTTACATTTTAAATATCTATCAAGCCAAACTAGAGAGAGATGTATGTAAGAAAAACGTGCAAAAGCGGTAAAGATATTCATATAATCAGAAGTAAATTGGCATTGGACAGAGATGTGATGTATGCATTTTCAAAAACAAATTCCAAAACTAATGGAAAGACAACGATTTTCTTTAAAGACAAAATATAGTTTTAATGAATCTTGTTCTCATCTAACAGATGGCACCACTTGTTTATTTGTTTCTTTGATTGATAATTTTTAAATTCCATCTTTTTCTTACCTGCTTAGAAATTACAAGTGATTTAATAACATTAATTTAACATTTATAAAGGTGTATTTTACGTTCTAAAAGCACAAAAAAGGTTTTTTATGGCTTCACAACTAACTCAAATGATTTAACTCTAATTTAAGACCATTATAAAGTATAATAATTAACAGCAAGTTGATAACTGTACAAAAATGAGCATGCAGTTTTACAAATAAATAATGAACAAACACATGGGAAATAATCCCTTTGGTATTCCGTTTTAATCCGATTCATTTTCATTTTTAAAATCAAAAGTTAATGCTGTTGAATTTCGTTTTGATGTTTATTTCATCTTTGCAGTCGTGTCCAAGTTGATTTGTCATGAACTTTGTTATATGTCTGATATATAATACGTTTTAAGTATATTTATTAGCGTCTCTATCGTATAAGAAAGAGTTTAAGGGTTAGTTTCACTTAATAGCAGCTTTTTCTTGGCGACATTTTCTCTTCATACTAGCTCTCAATTCATATGATCGAAATAATAA
Organism: Anoplophora glabripennis; assembly: GCF_000390285.2. Classification (NCBI taxonomy): domain Eukaryota; kingdom Metazoa; phylum Arthropoda; class Insecta; order Coleoptera; family Cerambycidae; genus Anoplophora; species Anoplophora glabripennis. Next base: position 677,631 of record NW_019416241.1, read on the forward strand.
TCTCTCATTATTGTAACAACTGAAATTTAGGTACGAAAATATGTATTTTTTGCTTTTTTCTGATTGAGTCGTCACAATCTTCTAGGAAATAATAGTTTAAAGTAAACATCCTTTGCTTGAAGGTATCTGTTAAAGCAAAGCTGCCGCTAGACTAATAATCTATTGGAATACCTACCTTTTTTCCACAGAGTAAGACCAGTACCTGTATTAAGCAGTGCTTTGTTTTCAAACACAAGGCTTAAATCTTGTCTCGTGTTTCGGAAAACAGTGTTTTGTACGGTCCTTATTAGTGAACTTGTAAATTTTTACGCATGGCTACCTGTTCCTGGTACCAACGTAATTGTTGTATTTTGTCACTAAACAAGCGGCAAAAGATCAGTAACGGATTATTTTAGGTCCCTTCCGTGGAACTGTGTATTTATCTTCAAACTTCCTCTTTTTGAAAATCTCTCAGATTTAATTTGCCGACAATACATACAGGTTTTTTAATTAGACATTCTAACAACGGATGATCATGGTGCACGGAAAACCTATCTCCGAAGACTTCCGCAAAGTCAGTGGAATAAAAACAAATTGTTCCTGTAGAATAACTGTTTTGTTACATAGAAGGCAAATGAGGTTGAATGAGATCAAGTTCGCATGAGGGACCAAACAAGTATCAAGAGAAATACCATAGTAAAAGGTAAAAAAATGACAACATTGGACGACCATTGCATGTGGTACTGAGTGTTAAAAAAATAACATAACAATACTCACTAAAGTAGGAGTTTGTTTACATCTGAAGTGTTGAAATTTCAATGACAACAAATTTAGACCATTGCTTAAGCCTTCAAAATGGTAAAAAGTAAAGAAAAATTATAGTAGGATAAAACCCATTGGAAAAGGAAGAGAATATAACAAAAATGAAAAGAAAAATAATTTACGGGCGATCTGAGGTCGGGAATGGGAAGGGGGTGAGTTTTTAAGGGTAAAAAACGGTTTATCTTGATTTCTGGAAAAACTACAAGTCTTATGGAAAAAAGTTCAATGAGAAAGTTGTAGGTAATAAAAAGATCTAAAACTTTTGTATTAACACATTTTTCACATAACCTCAAAATTTATGTGAAAAATTCAAATAACCAAGTTTTTGGTTTTTTATTTTTATCTTTTACATAAAATTTTTTTGTTTCACGAAATTTGGTGAAAACTTACCTATTTATGTCCCAAACACGCTGTAATTTTTTTGATTTGAAATATTTATTTTTTCACCTTATTTTTACTTAATATCGAAAAAGCACCCTAATTTTCAATCGAAAATTCTCACGTCAAAATATCTGTTTTTTTTTGTTAAAAACGTCGGTGGGCTTTTTCTTCGTTGAAATCTCTACTTTCTGATGGTGTAAAAAAATATATACATTACTATGGTAAGTTTTCTCAGGAAATGTAAAGAAACGAACTAGAATCCGAAAATTTTTTTCTAATCATTATGTACAATTTTGAGCTATTTATTAAAATTTACACTTTAATTACTCGAAAAACGTAAGATTCCATGTTACATTGATAAACAAAAAAATTACAAATCCAAATATACTATTATAATTAACAACCAAATAAGTTAATAAAGTTAATATTTAATAAGACATCTACAATATTGTGAGAAAGTTGTAGAATCTTCTTTCGTTTCTTTGCATTTCCTGAGAAAACTTAGCATAGTAATGTATATTTTTTACACCATCAGAAAGTAGAGATTTCAACGAAGAAAAAGCCCACCGACGTTTTTAAAAAAACATATATTTTGACGTGAGAATTTTCGATTGAAAATTAGGGTGCTTTTTCGATATTAAGTAAAAACAAGGTGAAAAAATAAATATTTCAAATCAAAAAAATTACAGCGTGTTTGGGGTATAAATAGGTAAGTTTTCACCAAGTTTCGTGAAAAAAAAAATTTTTTGTAAAAGATAAAAATAAAAAACCAAAAACTTGGTTATTTGAATTTTTCACATACATTTTGAGGTTATGTGAAAAAAGTGTAAATACAAAAGTTGTAGATCTTTTTATTACCTACAACTTTGTCATTTAACTTTTTTTCATAAGACTTGTAGTTTTTCTGGAAATCAAGGGAAACCGTTTTTTACCCTTAGAAACTTACCCCCTACCCCTTCCCGACGTCAGATCGCCCGTAAATTATTTTTCCTTTCATTTCTGTTATATTCTCTTTCTTTTCCAATGGGTTTCATCCTACTATAATTTTTTTTGGTTTCAAAAATTATCGACCCTGGTCTAATTATCATTTCCGTCGGATAGTTGTTTATGATATACAGGGTGATACATTTTTTATGGTTAGAACCATCGATAGATCTTGTCAAAATAATGTCATTTTGAAGTATACACTTTTTCTTCCAAAGGCTTCCTGTTAGAGATTTTTTTTGGTTTTTATTTATTTTTTCTTAAACTATGAAGGCCATTTGTTTTATATTTAATATGAAGTGTACAAATGAAAAGCTCTACCGATTTTGTAAATTATTGTGAAAATAGGTCATTCATAGGCGATCCCTACTTTTAATATAATTTCTACGCCACTGGAAAATTTTCAAAATGAATATATTTTTTTTACTTTGGCGGTTTATTCTACAGCAAAAAAGTCTCTTACTATTTTCAAATGAACTGCCTGGTTTTTGAGAAAAATTCTAAGCCATATTACAATTCCGTGCTTGAATTTCCTTATACACATTGTATATCATTGTATATTATCATACAACGTTCTTATTGTGTTAAATTCAATCGTTTACGACCACCCTGATTACCCCTTATCTACTAACACCCACACACTGTTCCATCCTTTATATAAAGCTTATTGGAATAACTAAATGTGAAAATAATAACACGTCTCGCTTACTTGTACGCTTATGATCCGCACTGACATGCCTTAGCTGGAAAGTTTAGTACAGTCGTATCTTTTTTTGAATGTACACTATAAGCAAAAATAGAAATAGACGCATATAATAACGTTCCAAATGCAAGCGCGCAGGCTCAAGATGTTATCGGAACCATATGCGAAATGAACGGCACATTACAATTTCCATGCAGATAATACACAAAGTTATTTCTTCGGTAATAATTGTGGTTCAATTTGTATATGAATCACGGTCTACTATTATGAAGCCTGGAATATTATTTGGAAACATATATGCCAATATTTGCCAGAAATATATCCAAAATCAAATCCCTTTGAAGAAATGTAGCAACTACTACCCATTTTCATTCTTAATTCAAATAGCTTCGGTTATAGCATTCATGTCGTATGTATGGTAATATTGGTTTTCCAAATGGTTCCAAAAACTGCTACACTTTATAAAATCTTTGGAACGATGTCTCAATAACTGTTGGTAGAGAGGTTACAGCATTTTCTTTTCTTTTGCAGTGAAAATATCCGGCATCAAGACGTCTCCTTTACCGGCAGAAGACGTTACGGGCTACGGCGTGGGTGGCAGTCTGTTCCCCAACATGAACATGGCTGGGTACCTGAAGACGCCGACGGGTCCTCACGGGCCTTTCCCGCCGCATCCTTCCCTGGGCAATGGGTTGATCATGCCCGGACTGGGAGCGTTCGGGCCAACCCACCCCCTGGAACCCGTTCCTTTCCCACAAGGTAACTATCTAGTAGTTCTAAGTTTATTACAACTGGCACATCCCCCGAAGCTATTTTTTGCGCGAGCGAACAAATTATTCATGAGCCGCAGAAGCTTCGAAATAAATAATTTTAAATTTGCACAAAAATGTTCTATTGAAAATACATTCTGTCAAAAAAAGTATCCGGAATTTGTCATTTAAAAATTCCTCTTAAAGTAGATTTCAGTTACTGTTTTGATGGAAAGTTGGTAGTACCGACACGAAGTTTGAGCGTGATCTGTCAAATAGTTTGTTTACAGCTGTTAATTCTATTAGTCCACCTGTCTGTTCCACGATTTTTACTATTAATAATGTTATTGAGCAAAGAGTTTGCCTAAAATTTTGTGCTACCAACGGAATTTCTTGTGTTGAATCATTGAAAAGGTTCAGAAAAACGGACGGTAATTCAGTTTTATGGAAAACTCAGGCACACGATTGGTTAGAAATCATTCAAACGTGGTCATCCTTCAACGTCTTCAATTGAAGAAAACGTCGATATAGTGAAGGAAATTGACAAATTCCGGATACTTTTTTGAGAGAAAAGATATATGTGTAGAAGAAATATGTTTATATCACGATTGATAGATATTGTTGTGTCCAGTTTAGTAGTCCTAAAACATTTAATACGGTAAAGTTAGTAAAGTCATAAGTTTATGCACTTACCACTACAAGATGTACATTGATATAATTGCATTGGGTTATGCATTTTTTTCTTAATAACGATTGGAAAATATGTATTTGGTGACTCACTCAAATTTAGGATACAAAAATTCTAGTTATATAGTGTCACCATCTGGTGGCGCTATGATAATGTTCAAAATATACATTCAACTGCTTCCTGATATTAACAGTTTGAAATCACTTTGCTAAAACTGTCAGCGTTGATATACGAAAAACGGAAATATTCATTTAAACTTTTTTGTCACAGTGAAAAGGCGATGTGAATATATAACCACACTATTTTATTATTTTTGAGCGGCAGGTATTAAAAGTCTATCATCGTTTTCGAATTTAATTATCTTCAGTCGATTTAAAGGAAAATGCAATTTCCTAAAGGTATCAATCTCTCTGAATTTCCACTATATCACTGTTAATACACTGACAACCGGATTCATGAAAGAGGCGTAAGGCGTTAGTCGGACTAAGGAATTTTGCGCCCGTGTACACCTGTTCACAAAAAAATGCGCTATCCTTGCGCTAATAGTTACGCCAAAATTTAGACCTACATAACATGCATAAAAATCATGCAACTTAAGTTCCAGTTTATCAAGTTTATTGCATTTTTTTTTTAAGTAGAAGTAATTCCAGTGCTTAATAATAATAGTAGTTTAATCACAAGACAAGATTTTCATGCATGTTATGTAGGTCTAAATTTTGGCGTAACTATTTGCGCAAGAATAGCGCATTTTTTTGTGAATAGGTTTACACGGGCGCAAAATTTCTTAGTCCGACTAACGCCTTACACCTCTTTCATAAATCCGGTTGTGAAAGTTTATCAAAAAGTATCATTAATTAAAAAGGAAGTAGTAAATGTATTAATATAAATCGTACACTCATAAAAGTTTTATGTAAAATTACACAATAGATCATTGGTTATTTTGACGCTAAATGGATTAAATTACGTTGGCCGTATAAGAAAATTTTGCATTATTACATCACCGAATAAAGTACTTTTACATTAATCTAACGTGACCCCAAAATAACCAATATTTAATATAACTTTAAATAAAATATTTATCAGTACAATTAATTATTAACCATTTTACGGCTTTTTCATTTTTTATTGCGGAATTTTCATTTTAGTATATAAAATTTATTGTTTAAAAACTTGTACTGTGTAAATTTTGTATTTTTACAATCATTTTTGACTATTGGTTAATTAAATTCAAAAGAAACAAAAATTACAAAAATATGCAACAATAAACAATGGATTTGCAAGTGAAAATCATGACATGCTTGTATTTTCAGATAAATTATTGTTGATTTAGCATACAGATTCATTTCTTAGCTTGCAACGCAAAATGTTGTTTACAATACAGGGTGTTCCTAAATAAGTGTCGCAACGGAAAACTGTAAATTCCTCTTGAAAAGAGAAACATATTTTTCCTCTTCCATTTTTCTCTCCGGGCTTTTGTTTTCGAGATACACGGTGTCAATTTTTTTTTTTAGATTTTTGCCAATATCTTAGGAACCGTGTGAACTACAGAACTGAGCTTTTGTACATTACCACTATTAATAGCTACTTGTAGCAAATGTTGTTAAATTTCGTTAAAATTGTTAATTATTACTACCTATCTTTTGAATCACAAAAGATTTTCGAAACGTTAGCAAAATGTTTGTTTTTGTTCATAAAAAGGTCATTTTTCTTGAAAACGGTTGACTTTAGAGAAATGAACCAAGAGAACTCTGTGTAAAATTCATTGGCGCTTCAGAATTTGCTGTCACATGTCAATTTTTAAAGTGACGTAAAAGTTAGGGGGGAAAACCTTAAACCTTAAAATCTCCACCACTGGCACGTTCAATGAATTCGAGAAAAGTGCGAAAAAGTAGCTATTAATAGTGGTAATGCGTGTACAAAAACTCAGTCCTGTAGTTCAAACGGTTCCTAAGATATTGGCAAAAAAATTTTAAAAAAATTTTGACACCGTGTATCTCGAAAACGAAAACCCGGAGAGAAAAATGGAAGGGGAAAAGAATGTTTCTTTTTTCAAGAGGAATTTAAAGTTTTCCGTTGCGACACTTATTTAAGAACACCCTGTATATTTAGAATCATTATGTTACCATCACTGATACATAAAAAACCTTCACTCTGTATGTGGAAAACAGAAACGTTGCGGTCCCATGTGTATAAGAACTTTTTCTCTTAGAATTAGATTATTCGTTAAAGTTTGCGCATATACTAAACGAGCTCTTTGGAAATGATTCCCAAACATTTTTTAATCCCAAGCTTGAGGTAAAATTTTATTACGAGTGTGTAATTAATTGTGTATTTCCGACTTCGGGGCACTTTTAAGGAATCGACGTATTTTCCGCAACGCTCCACTTCACGCCGGTATCCGTTCGAGTCGCGATCGGTAATCCTAGAAATGCATGTTGAAATAATCCCGATAAACGTCGGGAGAGAGTTGGGAGAGCAGCTGGATAACAAGCCGGCCCCCTAATCCCAAGGAACACGCACATAAAGAGTTGAAAATGTGGACTCCCAACGATTTGGATTCGATTCTATGGCTACCGGTATTGAGTTTCATAAACGAAACTCTTGATCTCGGCAGTAACTTACGGGCATAAAGCTAAGATTCAACGCTGACACACCAGCCGGGAGAATAATTTCGGTGATTTGTTGAGTTGATTTTTTCGGCCAGGAGTCGGGCTACTGGATACAGATTCGGATGCAAATTAACGAATTTACGTCAGGCCGACGTGACAAATGGGTTATTCGGATTTAAAATTAGAGAGGCCAGGGACCAGATGTATGCGACTCTTACGTTTTTCATTTTATAGATTATGGAAGCCTTTCCCGCTCATGTCCCTGTCACACTAGAGAATGAAATACCTATACCGATATCTGAAAGCTTAGAATTATCGAAATAAAAGAAAGCACTACCTACATTCCTCCCGCCATTATTTACCTACGTGTAACAAAGTGTATCTCTTTTATCTATAATTAAAAAAACAAATAGCAATTAGTTTACGCGGATTTGCACATACCTCTTGCAAAAAAATTGATATAGACGTGAAACAACCCTGTTTCCTTAATATTTCAAACCGTTACACCAAACTACTAACATAGATATAGGGTGTCCCATGACTCGATGGTCATAGCTTAAGGTCGTATTCCTTGGACAATTTTAAGGCGAAAATGCCTTATACACTTTGTCCAAAACTCAATAGTTAAGGAGTTACACGCGATATTAAATTTAACAATAAATAAATCTAGTAGGCCATGTAATTCTTTTGTCATATTGTTATGGTGACATTGTTTATTCCTTGATGTTGTAATTTTAAGGTTAATTTGACATGGCTATGTTTTCAAATCAAGAATATGCCAATATTCACTTTATTTACGGATATTATGACGGAAATGCGAGAGCGTCAGTGCGAAGGTTTCCTGATCGAAGAATACCTAATAAGCAAGTGTTCATAAATGCGCATCGTCAGTTGACAGAAACAGGTATGTTTCCTAAAGCTACTGCAGATCGTTCCCTGCAGTAAGAACTTATCGAAGAAAAAGCTATTCTTAACATGACAGTTCCACCAAAATAGTCCCACTACTAGTATCTGAAGAATATCTAATCGTGTTCATGTTAGTCGAATGAAAGTGTGGAGAACATTACACAATTTTGGTTTGTACCCATATCACATACAATCTGTACAACATTTACAACCAGCAGGCTATGGAGCGCGTGTTGACTTTTATCGTTGGTTGATTGCACACCAACAGCTTTTTAGACAAATCATGTTTATAGATGAAGCCACGTTTAATAGAGATGGAACTACAAATACCAGAAATTCACATTCATGGGCACTTGAGAACCCTTTGGAAATCAGGGAAATGCATTTTCAACATCGCTTTTCGGTGAATATTTGGTGTGGTGTTCTTAATAACCTTCTTATTGGGCCATTCGTATTTCAAGAACGTTTTACATCCGAGCTTTATCATATTTTTTTACAAAATGAGTTGCCAGGATTAATGGAGGATGTTCCACTTCAGAATAGAGTTAACATGTGGGTTCAGAACGATAACGCACCACCGCGTTTTAGACCGCCGAAGTCTAGTCTAGTATATTCAAATAAACCAGAAATCAGAGATAAGTTAATTCAAAACATTATCGCTGCCGCTGCATTCATATGAGATGACCCAGATACTCTTCAAAGAGCTACATCATCAATTATTAGAATAGCCAGAATGTGTTGTGAGGCTTGTGTCTTTAACTATTGAGTTTTGGACAAAGTGTATAAGGCAATTTCGACTTAAAATTGTCCAAGGAATACGACCTTACGCTATGACCAACGAGTCACGGAACACCCTGTAGAAGCTTAAAATTCGAGATAGATATTCGATTTGTCATCCATATTTAAAACCTAAAATGAATCTTCGGACTTTAATATATTCCGGCTGAAATAGAGCCGTGAATTTTTCAAGGGGTTAGTGGTTTATTTTCAATTACCGACTCGCAGATTAGCATATCATCTGTCACGTGTGTGTGTTTGCACTTCACACCCGCCCACAAACTGTGCCATCCCCAATCGCACCCAGACACCCCTCACTGTGGGGATTTATTCGTTACTCTCTAAAACAAATATTTCTTTAACTTTTCCGCCTCAGGACAGTCTAAGACCGGTTAATAGTGCGGACAAATCGCCGTAAAATTTGGGTTGTTAATTTAATAGGCATGATGACAGATTTTGAAAAACTGTTCTATGATGTTCGGAAGTATTTACTATTTCCAAACAATATTTTACTTTTGTAGAAAATAAAAGGTTTAGTAGAAAAATATTGACATTTTAATTTTAAGTCTAAACTCACGCAAAAAAGATAGCTGGTGTCATGGCGTCTACGTGACGTCACATCTATGTTTGTCAACAGTAAACATAAGGTGCTAATTTTTTGTGTTGCAAGATTCATTAGTTAAATAAAAATACAAAGTTACCATAATAGTATATGCATTTTATTTATCAAATTGTAGTTTGGTATAATAATGGATACCCATTATCTTTCCATGAAGAGACTAGAACATTAAGAAAGTCTGATACATAGTTGTCATCAAATGTAACATTAATTATTCCTACTATTTTATTTGTACTGAAGTTGCAATCGGCTACACCAAAATAACCCTTTTGAAGCCCTGTTAAATACATTTGTAGCTGCCATCTGCACATAAAACTTCATGCCAAAAACAGCTTTAACGTTGGTCTCGTCTCCTTCAAATTTCATGTCATCTTCATCAGTCAATACAAGTTTTTTAAAAAATGTGTCGCAGGACTGTTCTTTGTATTTCAGCACCAATTTATGCATGGATAAACTTTTGATCACAAACATAGTCTTTTTGATATTTTATTAACTCGCAGTTGTCCAGCTTTATTTTCTTTCCTTCTTTTAGAAACTTTTCAAGTGTCTAACGTTTCCTGATTATGGTTTTGTAACACAAAACTAAGCAACTGATAGTTGGGAAACACAAAATAATTCAACGGAGATAAATACTGCGGATATTGTTAAAGTACAAATGAAACAAAATGACATTTACATAGATGTGACGTAATTCGCTCTGATTGGGGTTCAAGCTATCATGGCGGTTTGCTCTATTCTGTAGTTTTATTTCAATCTCGCTCATAATAAAAAAATAAATACGTTTTTTTATAATCCATGAATCATATTTCATTAGATAAGTATATAATTTTAGTGATTCTTGGTTACTGTCTTCATGCCTATTATTAGTTCTCTTAAACATTAAAGGAAAAATAGTTTAGAAAACAGAATGAGTCAGTCAGTCAATAGCCATAATAATTTACTTGCACAATTGTAGTACTATCAACTAGCTACAAATAAATAAGATAAATAAATAAATATAGCATCATAGTGTCTGAAGGAATATGTATCATAAATTAATACACGTTTAAATTTTATTTAAATAATAACTACATTGTCAAACCTAAAATGATTTCTATTTATCAAATTTTTAGCTAAATAAAAATTTTATTTGCCAGCGTTTGAAGAGGTTATTTTTAAAGAAAATGAAGAAAATAAACTTGTCGAAGATTTTTGGTAAGAGTTTTTATAATCCTTAAGAAACAGTTTAGTATAAATTGTTTATTTTATTTATTTTGACTGGACTGTAGTTTCTTTCGACTAGATTTTGCAGCAATAACCATGTTATAAATAATTTCGTAATTATCACGTTAATTAAATTAAAATCGTAGTACAGAAATCCGTAATTATAATATTATGTTTAGGTCTTGTCTATGATGTGTTAGAAAACACTGAGGTATCGGTTGTAGAGAAGCCCTCTATTCGACGACGGTGTCATTTCGTCTGCACTTTAGGGCTTTGCTCTACGCAATAATACACTCACTTTGACCCCATAAACATGCCAGCGCAAAAGTCATTATCCTCTAAAACTTTTCACACGTGGATCCGCCGCCACACCAGAAAATAAATCTACTAATTTGAGAAATTTATCAGTATTTTTCCTTCCATTTTGTCGAAAAGTGGGAACCCAATTATGTTTTATCAAATCAAAAGTCATCGAGCTTATTCCGCCAAACAGGCTCCTCGTTCTATGCGATTATCTTGATAGAATTGAAGAAATTGCGGAACCGCAAGTTGATGCCTCTGAAAATTGGTGTGAAGTTTTTTGTGGGAACGTGCCCATCTGGCCAATAAACGCTCTCTGGGGTGTCAAATTCAATCAGTGCTGTTTTATTGGGGTATTTTAAGCATGAATTTAAACCGTTACACTGCGAGGGGACGACTGTACCTCTGCCATAACGGAGGTAGTCGAACGTATAGCTCCAGGCACATTCTCTGATATTCCGAATGAATAATTCATAATTTATTATATTTAATATATTCACATATGATACAGGGTGTAACTAAAGTACTACGAAATTTGCATGCTTTACTAGCTACGGAAAAAAGTATACATAAACTGCGCTAAACGTTTTGTGATACAGGGTTTTGAGTTAATGGCAAATTCAAGAGTAAATGTCTTTTTTATTGGCAAGTACTACTAAAACTCAGAAGTTTCTATTTTGCTCTAAAATATAGGTAATTGTTTTAAATAAATACTAACAAAATCTCATAATCTCATGTGTTTATATGAAATTATATACTTACATTGTACAGTCCATTTGTTTAAGTAGAATTTCAGGAAAAGAATAAGCCAATAAAGTTCTGTCAGGGGAACTACTGTAACAATTTACCGTGACAGGAGAGTGCCTTGAAATTTTCCGCCAATGTCGTCCTACCTCGGATGTCGAATGTGGGCGGCAAAGGCGTGCCTTGAAATTTTCCGCCAATATTTTCCTACCTCGGATGTCGAGTGCGGTTAATTCCAAGAAAGTGACGCAGGGGTCTTCTTGGAATTATGTCTCAACAAATATCGTACGGACTGTACCTTATGTCATTCCATTAGTTTTATTCCATTTGTTAAAGTTAATATTTAATATTCCATATTTAATTGAAACCAAAGAATTTTTTGTAGATTTGGAAAGTCTACCATTGAATTTTGGTCAAGTGGCCTGCGCATGTATGAATACAGGACATTAATTAAAGTTGTTACACGACTTGAAGTGTGAAATCTACTGTCAAAAATTAAAAGAATTTTAGATATGCGAAAATGTAAATTTTCGGAGAAATAGCGTGTTAATTAAGAATTAAATAAGAAAAATATAATACAGAGTATCATAATATTCCTTGTACATGGAACCATCACTGACATTTTGGGTCAAAATAAGACAATTTAGCTAAATATTTTTTATCCAAAATTTCTTTTATTAGTTCTTGAAAGCATTAGTTTCGCAAAAAAATTGAATTATTTCCAAATAGCTAATAATAAATCCTGTGTTTTAACATAGTAACTGAAGGAATCTGCAGAAATGCGAAAAATTCATAAGTTCATATTTTTTTTTAAAAACGAACTGAGAACACACTTCGATATTCGAATATAATGCTTTTTAAAATTACATAGTGGGCTGCGATAGCAACTTTGACATTCTGAGCAGTTAGGAGAACGAATAAAATAATGTTTTTCATCAGATTCAAGCAACAATAAATTTCGAACAAATTTAATTTTCGTTACTAAACAGATGTCGGGCCTATGTTCGTAGAAATGGAGGTATTTTTAAGCATTTACTCAAATAAAATCATTAAAGTGATGACTAATGTTATTAATTTCTTTATTCGAATAAATAACGGAATGATTAGTGCTTGTCATGTCATTTAGTAAAAGTGTTTTCAGTTGGTTTTTTTAGTTTTGCTCGAAAATCAGTCTTTTTCGAAAAACAGAGATAAGAGAGTAGTAATTTGTAGAAAATTGAAAGGTGAATCCGAAAATATCATGGTTGTTACCATAAAGCAGTGGCGATGGCGTAGGTACTATTTTGTTTAGAAACATATGCCACCGATACCCTGTATCTCCGCCACTGGACCCTGTAAATTTTAGGAAAAGCCCTCAGATTTTGGACAATGTTTACATAAATACATGTGCCTAATTTCAAATTACTAGTTTTTAAATTATTTAAAAAAATTAAAAACATTTTTTGAAGTATAGCACCCCGTATCTTTTTAACAAAGCGTCCTAGATAAAAACTTTATAGAAAAGACTCCCCTTAAAATTCACCAAAGAATACGAGGTTTTATTTTTGGTCACCATTTGTGAATCACCCTGTATAGGAGTGGGGATATTTTTGACGCCCACTTAGCAACTTTAACCTGTGGCAGTGTCTACAGTTACTTTAAATTGGACATAATTTACATTTTTTTTTATTTAAATAAAAAAATACTAAATGTAATTGAGCTATATAGAGGGTGTTTCAAAACAAATGTCGGAAAAAGATGTGATTCTTTGGCTTATTCTAAGAATTTAACCATTTTCGCGATATAGAGCCTCAAAAAAATGTTTCAGAACTCAAATTTGCAACACGTATTTTTATTATTAGTAATACTCGTATTAGCTATTTCTAAGCGCTAACTAAATTTTTATTCATATGACAGTGGTGGAGATTTTAGGATTGTGTGAGGTTCTTGCCCCTAAAATCTCCGTCACTGTCATATGAATAAAAATTGAATTAGCGCTCAAAAGTAGCTAATATTAATGCTACGGTTCCTGACATATCGTCATAAACCGAATAAAGAAACTTTTTTTTTGACATCCTAGATCTTGAAAACGGTGCGTTTGTGGACCCATGAATTTTATTGCACGCATCATTTCTCGACATATGTTTTAAACACCCTGTATATAGAGCTAGGTAATAGTTTGGAGACTGACATTATTTATTTTACCAGTTTAGTTCCTTATTATTATTATTTTAATAACACCCCATTATTTATATAATAACAATCCATATATTTTTCGTCTAGTCGCAGTCGGTATGTTATATTTTCCGCTATGTTAACAGTAAAAGTTGCGTATCAACATCCACGATTATTTGAAAACCCATTCGGAAATAATAACTCGTACCTATTTATGTCTCAAATGGCTATGCACAAAAGAAAGAGAAACTTAAGATTGTATGACACGGCATATCCTGGTGCACATCGCATGTCACTGCTGCTGGAGTTGGGATGCTGAGCCGATTATCGGGGTGGTAGGTGCCCGTTACCATAGAGACGGTCTCTGAGATACAGTCGCCGCCATGAGACCTGCAACTTCACTTCAAGTGACTTATATTTCGATGAGAAAGAATAGTGGCGGTATTCCATCCGTTGTTTAATTAATTGAAATACGGTTGTAGTAATTTTAAGGACGGAGCTAACAGAGATTATTTTTTATGTAAGCTCTACCAAAGCAGTACAATAATTGGTGAAAAGGGCAACGATTTCACTGCTATTTTTTGTGAGAATAATGTGTTTTCACACGGAATCTTTGACAGCTAAGGTGTGTCCTATGTTATTCTGTTCGTACTTCTGTTATATTTGGAACTCAATATGGATAAAAATTAATAAAATTTAGTTAATAAAAATCACGTGGAATTAAGTCAAGAGGTCGAGAGGATCATAAAACTTTATTATTTTATCCTATCCACCAATCAGGGTATCATTACATAAATAAACACGAAGTTGATGTCCTCCCGAAATTAAGTAGAACCGTTCCATGAAGTTGCGTACAAATTTCAATAGTTAAATTTACGCTTTACTTGAAAAAATTAAACTAATTCAAATTAACTACAGTGTAAACCCTTTTTAACGAATCTTAAGGGACCGGGGATTTTTTTTCGTTATAAAGAGTTTTTGTTATATGGAGAGAAGAAGGAAAATAACCAAATTTCACCAATTACAGTAATAAAAATTTTTCTAAAGTTCTAATCTAATGAGTCCAGGCATCCATGCATGCTAAAAATCAACTCCAAAGACAAGATATTAACGATATTGTAAGAAATAATTACTCTGCGGAATAAAGCCTCGTTGTACAATATCGATAGCTTGTCTTTGAAGTTGTTTTTTAGCACACCTAGTCATTATTGTCAAATGCTTTAATCAACAGAACTTAAATTTTTGTGGTTTATTAATTGTTTTAAAATAAAGAATTATAGAAGCTTCAAATGGCAATTGTTGAAGTACTGAGACAATGCAAAATTGCATTAAAATTGTAGTTAAGATCAATGTTGATAGGCAGGTTATTCGACTAAAGTTTAATGTATCAATAAACGTTATTATAGCGTTCGTGCTCTCGCTGGGAAAGATTTAAAAATCCTTCACATAAAAATTAAACAGTGCTATAGTTTTTCCAATTAATTAAAGCATCAAATTGTCAATTTCTTCCGTTATTTCGCCCCTCGATAAACATATCAGTAATTTTATGTATCACTTCTCTTTCCGCTGTTCAAACATTAGACCTGTTAATACAAGGAAAGGCAATATAGCGGCGACAATACTCCAGGGGTCCCGCTCTTGTTCCCGGAGTTATATTATCGCTTGGGGTTTCCGGAACAGCCTCCGGCAATGAATAAGTTGGGTGCTAATAGATGTGCAAATATTGGCAAATTTGGGGGCGCAATCGAGCAGCTTCTGTCCTTACGGGCGTTTCGTTAATAAAATATGATTTTGTAAAAAAAGCAGTGGCTGCTAGAACATTAGAACTATTATTGACTATTGATTACACAGCCACACAGAAAAAAAAAGTTGGGTATACTTTTTATGCGACATATATTTTTCGTAGTAATTTGGCCTCCTGAACACGAATCTGGGATCAGAATTGGCCCATCACGTCACAATTTT
This sequence comes from Anoplophora glabripennis, assembly GCF_000390285.2. NCBI lineage: Eukaryota > Metazoa > Arthropoda > Insecta > Coleoptera > Cerambycidae > Anoplophora > Anoplophora glabripennis. The sequence continues at coordinate 693,214 of NW_019416241.1, forward strand.
TTCCTAACCTCAAAAAACTTGATGAAAATTTACTGGGAAAATTTGGAAAAAAATTTATTTCCACATCAAATAGTACATTTTTATGTAAAAGACTCTGCTGAATTCAAATCCACTGTCAGAATTGAGCTAGAACGTGTGGTTTTTTTTCTAACCTCAAAAAACCGAGCAGGAATCGCTATTTTCAAATTCTGAGCGGATTTTGACCAGATTTTGTATAAAGGGGTTTTTTGGGTCGCTGATTACGAATATGAATTCACATTGTAAAAATTCAAGATGGCTGATCCAATATGGCGGGTGTACTTTTTTGAAATCCACCGATTTCAGTAAAATTTGGCATCATAAGGATTGCTGGTTGATCTCACCTTCATTAATCACACATCTGGAGCCAGATTTTCATAAATCAAGGTAAAAGATTCCACTCCGTCTAAAAATGTGACTTCGCTTAAAAAAATGACTTAAGGACTCTACACATGTAATGATGTGTAGTGTGATGTGCTTGTTTCCATGGGACAAGACAAAAAAGTTTCTACTTTATTCTTTCATTTATTTAGTCGTGCATGGGCTTATGGTTTTCCAATCAGATTTTTTTAACTACTATGCAGTTTTCCTATGGCATTTAGATGCTTTTATTTCTTAATAATTTTAAAGTTCAAGGAAAAGGACACATTACTGCCACACAGCACATCACTGCATCTGCTTATGCCTTCAATCTAAAAATGTGACTTTGCCGAAAAAATGCCGCCTACTCGGCCTAAAATTATGACTCTGCCTACAAATTTTACCTTGATTTATGAAAATCTGGCTCCAGATGTGTGATTAATGAAGGTGAGATCAACCAGCAATCCTTATGATGCCAAATTTTACTGAAATCGGTGGATTTCAAAAAAGTACACCCGCCATATTGGATCAGCCATCTTGAATTTTTACAATGTGAATTCATATTCGTAATCAGCGACCCAAAAAAACCCTTTATACAAAATCTGGTCAAAATCCTCTCAGAATTTGAAAATAGCGATTCCTGCTCGGTTTTTTGAGGTTAGAAAAAAACCACACGTTCTAGCTCAATTCTGACAGCGGATTTGAATTTAGCAGAGTCTTTTACATAATTATGCACTATTTGATGTGGAAATAAATTTTTTCCAAATTTTCCCAGTAAATTTTCATCAATTTTTACTATTTTTCACAAGTTTTTTAAGGTTAGGAAAAAATTTTGACGTGATGGGCCAATTCTGACCCCAGATTCGTGTTCAGGAGGCCAAATTACTACGAAAAATATATGTCGCATAAAAAGTATACCCAACTTTTTTTTTTCTGCGTGGCTGTGTTATGACTATACCTCGCTATTTTCCAGTGTAACGGATAACAACTAAGAAATTCAGTCCGATAAATATTTTTATGAGTAGGTTATCTACGTCCAATAACTTTTTGTTACCAAATAAGTGTTTTTCCATCATCAATTGGAGGTCGAGGTGGAAATAATGGTTATTGTCTAATAATTAACATTTTTTGTGAATGTTTCTGAAACACGTTAATACTTTCCAAAATTGAATATTTTGGGTATAACTTTCAAATGCTGTTTGAGGAATTTAATAAATTTAAGTAAAAAGAATACAACCACACAAAAAACAGTTGTCTGCACTTTTTATGCGACATATTGTCAGAATTGAGCTATCACATCACAGGAACTTCCTAACCTCAAAAAACAGGTCACACACCTACCAAATGATTATTATCATTTTGGAGCTTCCTCAAAAATTAAAATCTAATCTACTTTTCTCTATACATATTGTCTTATTGCATGGGGAAGAGATACATGAAACTTTGTTTGAGTTAAAAAATAAAACGTTTGTATGATATATGTATATGTGGTGTTTAATGATGTATGTATAAATATGTATAAAACGCATTCTGTTAGAAGGAATAAGATATAGACCTGGCAATTTGGGATACCGGGAGCTATCCCTTGCCGTGTGATCGGAGCTAACTCAGATGCAAACTTATTTGTATGGGTCTATACCGACATGGAATTTAAAGTCAAATACTTATATCAGTATGCCATAAAGATTTCCGTTTGTGATTTTCTATTTGCTCTTCTTGTTTTCCTGCAATAATGGCCAACCGTCAGTTCTATATATCACCCTGTATGGTATACACATACATTATACCAGTACAAATCACTGTTAGACAATAATATTTGAGGTAGAAGTGTATTTATACCTATTCATTAATACAGATTAAATGTCATATAAATTTAGGAATAAGTCTACATAACACATTATTAAATCATTAAATAGAATAAGAAATAACGTCTTATGGACTCCATGACATCAGACTATACTTTTCTATAACTAGTAGTTCTACAAGCAATACAAAAGTTTCAGTTTCGGAATGAGCGCATAAATTATATGCTAGTAACTCGTACATAGATGAAGTAACTTTCTAATAATGTACCAACATCAATTATAACTTTAAATAATTTGAATTTTCTCACATTGAAATCACATCAACAACTTATATCTCTATTTTAGTCTACAGATATCGCCACTTTAACTTGGAAACTGTGAAGCTCAAACGTAACACAATCAATAAGCTAGTGCGAAGCTTGGGAAAAGTTGCACTCTGTGTTTAATATCAGAGCAATTCAATTAGTCATTGTTTAGTTAGGGTTGACGATTTTTTTTACGTTGACGCTCTCCCTTGTTTGTTTATTTCTCGCCTAATGTGTTGCAACGCTGTGTGTTGCAATAGGCGCTTCTGTTTGATTCCTTTTTAATATTATCGACCATAAGGAAAGTAATTTTATGAATATATTTCTGGGCGTGTACAACGTACCTTCTTTATAAAGTCCAAAGCCTGGACTGGGACCAAACTATGCTTTAAATCCGGATTAAGTTAGACGGCAAGTCATACAAACGACAAAATCATTCTGAACAATGAGCATAGAGAAGGACACAACAATATCTCCGCATCTGTGCAACATAACAATGTTATTTATTTATCCTTATTAGTGCTGGATAAAAAATGCGTCGGTAAATGAGAAAATAGTAACGCAATAAAAACTATAAACTAGCCTTGCGTATATAGAAAGGTTTAGCCTGAAATCTTTAATTGTTCTAGTAGGACTGTCATTGTTTTTTTAAATTTAATCCGAAAACTAACTGGCTATAACATAATTCTTAGTTTATTCCTATTTTGCAGGTGTGAATCCAAGAAAACAGAGGCGGGAGAGAACAACTTTCACAAGAGCCCAGTTAGACATACTGGAAACGCTCTTTGAAAAAACTAGGTACCCCGATATCTTCATGAGGGAAGAAGTCGCCTTGAAAATAAATTTACCGGAATCTAGAGTCCAGGTATGTTAATTTTTTCAGTACTTCAATTCAATTCTCTTAAAAAGTCATGAATCTTGGCACATATGTTCGCAAAAGGAGGCTTAACGTGTGCGACTCCATAATACCATATTGGGCCTATCGGTGATGGACAGTTGTCGCACCAATTTTTCCATATCAATTTCCATTACATTAACCCCCCTCGCAGCCGATAATAGATGTTTTATAGGTATCTGCATTGCCTGCCGAGGTTTTATAAAAGCAAGGGCGGGGTGTTTTACTGGAACAACCCCTGTTAATCCGGGGAACTAATGGAAAACAGCCCCCTCGCTGCATGTTCTGCCTATTGTGTTGTTCTATTGAATAAAATATATACAGTTATCCCCGTGCGGTGTCTCTACAGATTGCATGGGGAACCTCCCTGTGCTATTCGCCAGATTTGTTGCGTCGCTGCGAAAATGATTTTTTTAGATGCGGAAGGGATTACGGTGATAAATTATTTGGGAAATATACATAGATTCAGAAAATATACAAAAGATGGCACATAGTGCTGTAGCCAGAGGGGTCCAATTGCCTCCTTCATTTAGATGGAGCTACCCAAGTATTTTTTGTGTATTTTGAGCTGCAGAACACGAATTTTTTGGGTAGAAGTTTGCCCGGATGACAATAAGTTTTTTATTAACAAAAAACTTGCAATATACTGAAAACATAATTTTTGGCAAAATATTTTCTTGTTCTTTGACCCATTTAAAGAAGAAAATGTCTCTTGCAATTTTTTTGTTAAACGCATAGTTTTTGAGATAAACGCCGTTAAATATTCCAAACATGCGATTAACAATTTAATGAAAATTTGCAATATTACAATAATTAAAATTATTACAAGTTTAAAAAATAATTATTATAAAAAGACCTAAATTATACGATGTTACGCTTTTAATATAAGTAAGTATAAACTTTTTTATTATCGTTTATAAATAAAACTAATATAATTTTGCTAATTTTTTTCATATAAATCGTATAATAATGTTTACAAAGCAAATTAGAATTAACCAAACATTATATCTTTGATATTTCAAATTTTCTGCGCCTTTTTAATGTCATTTATTTTTAAAATTCGTTTGTAGTCGCGCTGCAAAATTGCACTGAAGATGTAGAATTATTAACGTTCATGTTACAAGATGAATAGCTTAATTAAATCAGATCTTTGCATTATTTGTCAAAAAAATAAAAGCCGAGAATTACTAGTACAGATAGCGGTAGAAATAAAATTATTCAGTCAGCAAATGTTCGTAAACACATCATGTATAATAGATTGCAAATTTTAACAAATAAAAGTAAGTATTTTGTGTTTGTAATTTAGAGAATAAAAACATATTGTTTTTTAATAAAACATTGTATGTATTATTATAATTACTGTATCAAAATATTCTTGAAATACAGTTATTTCACTTTTAGTGATTGCAAATAATTTTTATTTTTAGAAATATACATACATACAGAAACGTATAAAATTAGATCCACAAGGTAATACCGATAAATGCCTTATTATATTTATAAATATATAATGTACATATTAGAAACTCCTCGGGAAACAATAAGTAAATATTTTTATTAATACAATTAATCCGAATTGACTGATTCCGTAAATATATACATACATACTTTTCTTCTCTCTATATAATTATGTATTTATTTTTTTCCTGTTTTTGTTTTATTATATACATGTTTGATGTTTTTCTGTGATAGGCATTTTGTGTTGTAATGTATGTTCATATTTTACTTTATGTTCTTGAAACAAGTGTAAACTTATCAAGTATTGTTTATTCGTATAGCTTTTAATATTGATTTACTTTTTATCTGTATTTTCTACGAATAAATTATTATTATTATTATTACAAAAAATAATACCTGTAAGAATAAAAATATTTGAAACCTTTACAGAAAATATAAAACTATTACTTATTTACTGTTTAAATTTGTATAATAATTTTAATTATTGTAATATTGCAAATTTTCATTAAATTGTTAATGTTTTGTTCAGTTTTCATCGTTTCTTTGGTCTAGAAATGAAGAGTACGCGTCAAGATCGTGTATTAAACGCCTGTAAGAAGGCAACCGCCTGTAAGAAAGCAACCGCTCTCTTACATACATGGCCGTGCACCTTTCTGAACGCTCAATCGCTATTTGTTTATAGCTTCAAATAACAATGGAAAAAACAAATTTTCACACTACACTCATAATTTGTACTATTTAACGTGAACTTTCAAACGCCGTCAGCAGAATTACAGAATACCTATTCAATCAAAAGTTATTAACAATTGAAAATCGCAAAAATCGTATTTTTGGAGTTTTTAACGGCGCCGGCGTTTATCTCAAAAACTATGCGTTTAACAAAAAAAATTGCAAGAGACATTTTCTTCTTAAAGTGGGTCTTAGTTTTCAGTATTTTGCAAGTTTTGTGTTAATAAAAAACTTATCGACATCCGGGCAAACTTCTACTCAAAAAATTCGTGTTCTTCAGTTCAAAATACACAAAAAACACTTGGGTAACTCCATCTAAATGAAGGAGGCAATTGGGACCCCCCTGGCTACAGGACTAACAGCAGTGGATATTTTTCAACGTTACCATTATGCCCACTGACACTAAATTTCACGAACAAAAACTTTTAATTTTCCTTAAAAATTGTGGCAAAAAGCGGGAAATATACATTTAAATTCGAAGGAAAATGATCTCTTAACTATAAACATTTTTTTGATGTATTAGACATCTTAGAAGATGCACTAGAATAAGTTTTTTCGCGTATGTACGTACCGTCATTAGAACAATGGCTTTTTTTTTCTTAAATTGAATTTAAAATGAGCAAATTATAAAATACAAATGGTAAAAATAAAAGAAATGTGCTGCCGTTTATTTTACAAGTAACAAAACTACTACAAATCAATATTTTCTAACGGAAGAGGTAGCTTTTATTAGAATACAACTCCTTTTTTGAACTGGAATGATGGATAAATGAAAAGCTTATACCAAAATTACTACTTAATTCATGGAAATAAATAATTCCAGCTGCAGTGACATTGGCAATACGGGAATAAGGCTCAAGCAAATGTCAAATACGTGCCGACCTACAAACATGTGACATCTGATTCAATAGCAGTTAAGGACTGCTATTTACTTTTGGCACTGGTTATAGCCTTGGTCAATTAATCGCGTGATTATTTAACCGAACTATAACTTATACCAAAAGTACCTAGTAGTGTTAGCGTTTTTTTTTTAAGGCAATGGAAAATGCTATATTCTTATAAAAACAATCATCTGCGCTTTAAGGTGGTTAAATACAATTTTACGTAACTTGTGTTCACATGAAATTTGTAGTGCGACATCCAAAAACATGAGTCCGAAGTTATTGTCAATGTTTAAAAATTAACCGATTTAAAGAATTATTTTTATGAGACTATTTTAATTTTTATCATTTACATCCGCCTGTTTCTCACATTAGGTTAAGTATTTTCCTAATCGCTCTGTATATTTTAGTTTTCTTCAGCTTTATAGCTTACTGTATGTGCAACTTGCAGTTTTTTGTTTTGCTCCCAGTCAAATACGACAAACGGTATGATTTTTTTTGTGTATAGATGTATTTTCAGTAGAATTTAAAAATTATTACTTCAAGAAGCAAAACAAACATTTTGTTATAAGAACAAATCACAAAAAACTTGAAAAGCGAGAACGATATAAGTCAATAATACTTATTAATAGTGGATTGGACCTCCTGCGTATTAGATTGATTTTTGCTACGAAAGTTCCCACTGTTCTGCCAAGACATCTCTAGGTTATTAATCCTTTTTGCAGGGCATGCCAAACGTGCTCCATAGCATTCAAGTCAGGGAATAAAGCTGGCCAGATCTTGCTATTGATTACATTAGTTTCAAAAAATTCATTGACAAACTAAATCTAGACCATAGTTTCATATTGTAAGTAAAGTGTTGATTCTAAAATATTTCCTAAGTGGATTCTACTCGTCAGCGTTTTTTCAAAATTGCCATGTTTTTATTACTGTGTTTTATAATTCAGACCGAATCTTGGAAGATTTTTCCGATGGTCCACGTCTAGCAGAACAGTCAGTGAAACTGTTTTTGATCGCTTATATATATGTTGAATCGAGGTTCTACTCAGATCATGGTGGCATTTCACGCTCTTCTATTACAGTACTATCTTCAGTTGCTGTATAGTCAGTTTTGTCCTTTCTCCACCATGACGATAATCACAAGAATTTTTGCTGAAAAACCCCGGCTTCTATCATGCATATTGCCATATTGAACAACATTAAAACGCGTCAAATTTATTTAAGATCCACTTATGTATGGATTTACCTTTGTTTTCAATCTCCTTCTTCAGGTAATCATATTTTAATTTAAATAATTGATCCCATAAATGGAAAAAAATAACACATGTCACACTTGAACCAAAAAAACAAAACACTTTCAAGTTGCACATATGTGTAGGGTGATTAGGAAAGCCACTGACCTGAAGTGATGTACAGCAAAATCGTATGGTTTTTTTCCCACCATGTATAACAAATATATCTCATAATGACATAGGCAGTTCCAGTTCAATAATTTCCCTTGCGTCTAACACAAGATGTTCTAAAATCAGTTAACTTTTAATCATTTTACGGTAATTGAGAATGAACCCTTTTTTGGATTCCCTCTTCAAACGTAGAATAGATTTTGTATCATCCATTTTCAAAAACATAACAACAGTACAAATTTTATTATGCCACATATACTCAACGGATTTTCCCGTTTCATAACGAAATTCGTTTTTGCGGTGCTCCCAGTACTGCATTTCAGACATGACAGGCTGACAAAAGTCTTGTTTGTTATTATTAGACATATTCCGAAAACGCAAACGCATATGTTACATGATTTGCAGCATCATGTAGATTTCTGGGGTATTATTTGCGGTATTGCGACGACAATGGTACAATACTAGGGGCGGTTTATTTGCTTTCCCGTCGGTAATGATTCAATTTGGAACCCAGTTAGTCTTTTCATACGGCACAGCTGCTGTTTGTCTACAGCTAGACGGTCGGCAGCAGTAGTTATCGTAACATTTTATCATCGCGTAGGCTAAAAGGGGTTTTGCACAATCGGCGGCATCCCCGATTGATTTTATTTGTTTGCGAAAATAATCCTTAAAACTTTGCACGGGACAGTCAAGTTAAAATATTTTCGTAGTTCAGCAACCCGTTGTTTCTATAGTGCAATATTGAACTAGACAGAAAATGTTACTTTTAAACAAAAGGTTTTCTATGAACATCCATGTAGAGTCCTAATAAAAACGCATTTTTTATGTGCTGAGCAGCCTCTTTAATCCGATCTAATTAAAACCAGAGTTATGGGGATTATCAAAATAATTTTAAATATAAATGACATAGTTAATAAAAAAAGATCGAAAACTAAATCAGTCAATATAAAATGAAATCAAAATATGTATATGTCGCGGGCTAAGTACAGATTCAGCCTTTTTATAAAAATGCCTAGGCGTTTTATAAATTACTAGGCAAATTATAAAAATGGTGTGTAAACACATTTTTTTTTGCAATTTGACGGAAAAGTTTAGACGTTTTACAAAACGCTGATATGTTATTGTAAAATAAACGCAAAAGCCATTAATTTCACATTGCGCCTATAATAAAGTGAACATATTATTCAGGCGTATTATAATGGGACTGCTCTCGAGTTACACTAAATTAGCAGTGTTTTTTACTTATCACTTCAAAAACTTGGGTTTCGAGATGCTAGAAGATTCAGAACGGAGCTTGTTCAAATAAGTAACATGACACATATTTTAAACTTTGTGCATTTATAACACTTTTATTGTTAAAAAAATCAAATGAAAGAATTAGCATTTATTTTTTCATACCATATATATAATAAAAAAAGTACTTTTTTTTGTACGCAATATTATACGAACTAGCAATAATATAAATTGGTACTTCATGAAATGTTTAATTGATTTTTAGTCGTTTACAGAACGACTGAAGAGAGTCAACGATATTCTAAAGAAAATGAAAATTGAGATGCATTTACAATAAGACTTATAGCTATTCGAGTATTCAACGTTTTATAAAACGCTTAAAATGTTCAGTCAAATTGTAAAAAATGTATTCACAATTTATAAAACGCATAGGCATTTTCTAAAAAGTCTGAATTTGTAATTGCGACATATATATTTTGTAAGTTTATAACCAGGTTTACAATATTATAACATTTTAAAATTGAAAGAGAAGCTAGAAGAACAATTATATATGTATGCATTATTTAGGAAAATTATATTATTTTACCTTAGTCTGTCTGTAGTATCCGCTACTAAATCTTTGCTAGTACTTATTGTGGATACTCTAGATATAAGTACCCACAATTTTTCTTGTTTTCAGGGATTCAATTTATAATAATTTACGATATACATTTTCGCTATTTTAAAATAAGAAAAGTCATATATAGATTTAAATGTTAAAGTGTCAACGTATTTTTTATCACAATTTGAGAGAACAGAAAATGAAAACTACAGGTGGGCAAAGAAGCTTCATATTTTTAAACACTGGGCGTATAATTTTCTTCAAATCAATATTAAACATATAAATCCAAGTTAACGTACCCAAAACCGAAATCGTAGAATTCATTTTTAGTATGCCTAGAAAGCAAATAAATGATATCAGTATCCCAAAACATATTTTATAACACGCTAACTTTAAAGAGAATAGCGTCCTGGATTTTTTTTTGATTTAATACTGATTATGATTATTGTTACGTGTTACGTGTTCATTTTCTTACATGCACAATTTATACATGCACTGTTATTTATGTAATATTTTTTTGGTACTAACTTTATAATATTGAATATTTTATGCTATATTGGAATGTTTTTATTTCTACTAAATATTGTGTTTTATCAATAGGCTTAGTGCGGCGCAGAGTTTAACAGGACCGGAGTCAGATTACGAATGAAAATATAATATGTTTACAGAAAATATGTTGCAACATTACATTACCAAAGAGCAAGGCTAAGTAGAGGATAAAATATATAAATTTATATGACACTCGATAAACCTTAGTGTTGAGACAAGGCTTCTGTGGCATATTGAAAGTAGTTAAAACATATTACTACGTGTTTTCTTTAGTGAAACGGCGACGATTATCATTTAATATTAACTTGTGTAGGGAAAATGGCCGCTTAACGTCTACTGTTGACAACGGACAGTATCAGAAATTGTTGAGACATGAACTATATATTAATATATTTGCTGATAACTCCTGATATGTATCAGACAAAACTTTACATATGTTTTCTAAAATGGTGTATCCTGATTTTTTTCCAACGCACTTTGCATTTTTTCTTTTATCGTACTACTGACTGGGGGTATATTATTGGCATCGTATATGTATATTTTTTTGTACATTATCCATTATATCAAATTGTTCATTTAGGGATAGTCCATGTGATTCCAATTTACGGATTTACTGATCTTGGGGTTCTCTAGTTTGTTTAATGGAATATTGCTTGAAGGAAAGGCGCCTATAAGTTCATAGAAAGATACAGAGTCTTCAGCGCTGGACGAGGCATGACTCTTCAAATGTCTTGTCACTATAGTAACCAACTACTACAAGGTTCCGTAAATAACTGAACAGTCAAAACGCGGGTCAGCTGTGAAGGTCACCGACCCTTGCGCCGGCCCTGTTAGACTCTGCACGTGCACTAAGCCTATTTATCAATCAAACTTAATTCTATTCTATATTTCAATTCTATTTTACTACTTTTATTACGTAATATATTCGGCAAAATACATATATCTGCGTATACTACACAGAATCCATACCACACACAAACACTTGATGAAGTGTCAGACGGAAATGCAAAATAACCCATAGAACAATTCGTTCCTCACTACACCACTGCACACCCTATGAATTTGGTTTATCTATAACTAAAAATATTCTTTGTTGCAGGTATGGTTCAAAAATCGTCGCGCAAAATGCAGGCAACAATCCCTACAAAACAAAACGAACAACAGGACAGCCTTGGCGACGAAAGCAAAACCTAGCAAACAGTCACCTGTCCCGCCCGTGCAAACATCTGCAGCTTCGTCAGCCAATATTCCGACGGCGTCCAACATCATGACGCCAGCCACCAACCTCCCAACTCCATCGACATCGGTGTCGCCGCCTGTGAAGAAGGAATCTCCCCAGATCCAGAACTTCAAGAGCAACGGTAACCTGACGCCTCTTGGAAGTAACAATTCTAGTGTCATGACAACCCCCTCGCCCCCCATGACCCCTGGCAGCATTCCGTCCGTAAGTTACCAGCCAGAAAACTACAATTCTTTCAATTGGCACTCAAACGGACACAACACCTCCCCCCACCACTACTACGGACAGAACTACAACGCCGCTTATTACAGTCAGATGGACTATTTCGCCCAACAGAATTCTCAAAATCAAGTGTCATGCAATCACATGGGGGGAACTTACCATCAGATGAGTGCCTATCCTGGTATGTCAATGTCTGCTTCTACGCATTCACAAAATTTCAATCCCCGATATCCAGCGGACTGTAGTTTGGACTATTCAAATCAAATGGTTTAACTAAAAAAAGTCAAGCTTTCCTTTGAATCGTAATCGGTCTGCGTATTCTTTCCCACGAAATGAGAGTATCAGCGCATAAAATAAATAAGTTTTACAATAATTGACAAGTACCTTAGCAAGATATTCTCTTTTTTCTCAAAATATTTCGAATGTAGTAGGTATTTTGCAGAACTGTAAAACTTAGTTATGATAATATAATCGTTGGCGTTGATACTACTTATCCGAAATTCTGCATATCATGACAAGGACAATGTGCAAATATATTTTTGGCCTAAATTTTGGTAAACGTACAATAAAAATGAAAAAACGAATATTGTTTAATAGTAATAAATTACCTTGGTGTGAACTTTTAATTTATAAATTTTCTGTACATATTCAGTATGTTACTATTATGTATGCGCTACCAATTGAAAAAAGACAACTAAAATAACACTTATAGATACGTTTAGGATCATCGGGGATATCTTGTTTGTATATATGTATATTAAAATATATACGTATATGTAAATATGTAAAATAGGGCAAGAGTAGAAATATAACTATAAAATATTATTTGTTTATAGTTTCAATGTATGTACAAACATGTTTAGTGTGCATGTTTCTTCTATTGTATAAATTATTATATTTCGTATGTTAGCTTAGTTATGTATTATAACTAATTTTACAATTTTTTCATAGTCACATTTGACACGAATAATCTGAAAATTTTGACCAATAGTCAGGTACCTCAATCTTGGACCGTATCAAATGTGATTTTTTTATATTATATAAAGGGGTATGATTTGCATATTTGACACTCAGGAATTGTTTGTAAATTTGAAAAGAGCTTTCTGTGATTTTAAATTTCGCAATTTCTGTACGATTTCATTGTAAAATTATTTTCTAAATTCAACGATTCCTTCTTTAATTTGACGTTGTAATATCATAAATATCCAAACTCAGCAGACGTAGTTTCACTGTGTTGTATAAATTTTAATTAATGCGTTTTAATTGATAAATTGTGGTGATATTCAAACAAACCGTTTGCAGTTCAATTATTTGTTTTTTTGTACTTCGAATGTAAACATAATAATTTTCAAATAACAAATAAATATGTATTACAACGCACAATTGTTTTTTAGTCAAACCCTATCAAACGTGGAATTAATTTTAATTTGTAAATCATCAGATGAAATTATGTATTTATAAATATTGCCGAAATCATATATATCAGCCAGAGCAAAATGGACAATGCGGTGCGACTGGGGATAAATCAACCGGTATTTTATCCTTTAACAATTGGAAAATAAATTAAATAAATATTAATACACTGCTATTGTTCAGAACAAATAAATTACCATTTAATATTTTTTACAATTTTTTGAAACTTTTTTATCATGTTAAAATATTGTATGAAAATTCATTTCATTAAAATTTCTCAAAATTTTAAATGTCCTATTAGTCTGTTAATTTATAATAGATACTATGAAAATAAAAATGAAAATTAGATAACTCTTATTAACGTCAATAGAGATTAATTGTCAAACAAACGTCGTAATACCCATATGTCACAATATTTTTGCTTAATAACAGATTAGCAGCGCATTAAACATTGAAGGCACCACGGGTGCTATAGGATAATGAAACCCTCGGTTGAGATACATTTTCTCGGACAAGAGGTACTCAGGAAGTACAGTGTCGATGTCGGTGAATTTTATTATCCATATAACGCCTTAGATGTCTCCATTACTATAAAATTAATGCATATTCATCCAGAATTCAACACGCTCATTCACGATTCCCTTCCAACATCCAATGCTGTTTAAAAAATCACAAGAAGTAAAGTAAGTAAATCTTCAAAGGAAAAACGAAAAAGATCTAAAGTTTGCTACGAAGCATGATCAAGACGCCTGTTGTATGATACATTTCACTTTAATTTTCTCAAATTTTGCTATAGAATTTTAAAAAGAAATATATGTTAAACGTGTTTTTGCATAGCATTGTTTGTAAAGACTCAATAATTGTTTTTACATTTTAGGTATGTAGGAGATTTTAGATCATCTATAATATTCTTAGTCTTAGATTTAAAACTGAATTCTTTAAAAATCCAAAGTATTTCTTGGGTAAAGAGCAGTTTCAAAGCAGTGAGTGTCCATTTAATATTGACTCTAAAAAGTGATATTTATTCAGATATCTACTACTACTGTTATCTGTTAAAATGCATACTACCTACATTATTCGGCAAACATGAAAAAATTACTGAACTACTGACACAGGCACATGAGTTTATAATTGCACCAATAAATAAAATAAGCAATAATAAAAAAATAATATGCAGGTACTTAATAAATATGGTTATTTGATCACCATCTCAATCAGTACTTCTAAAAGTCATTGTAGTTTCCATAATTTCTTGACTTCACATGTCACTATATTTATTTAAATATGGTTCATGCAATTCCTAACAATGTTCAATAAATTGATCACATACTACGGTCATTTTTTTTCAAATTTGTGGTGCTTGTGGACAATGTCTACAGTACCCCATGGTTGGTCGCAGTAGAAGAGGATGACGTATCGCCTCCATAGATTATAACTAATCTAACTAATTCTACTATTTAATTTCATCAAGTTTAAGAAACATAGTTAAAAAAAGACCCTGGACTTACAATTAGCAAGACAGTACCCAAAGATCAATATTTTAAGTCAGTCAATCTTGATTGCCCAATCATAAAATTCCGCGCACAACTTGGTGGAAAGCAATGCTCATAAACGGTCACAAAATCGTCGATTTGTAAGTCTCGTCTATAGTTCTAACTATACGGCTGATTACTAGGTCGGTTACAAAATAATTCGCGTGCACCTAGCTTAAAGTTGACTCCAGATGATGCGGTTACTGCCAAATATTTGTCATTCGTAAATAAATGTCGTATCGTGTGGGTGCTACGTATCGATGCCTTCGAAAAAATATCTTCACTTGGTAAATACATATTCCCCAAAATATACACGGCATCTACTACAAGAATCGCCTTGGTAGAGTATATACTGAAATTCGCAATTTTTGTAAGTTTATAAAAAGCTGATGTACGGATAATAGATACACATATGGCAGGTATACTTAGATCGTTTAGGACCATTTGTGGAGATACCTGTATTTGACATATGCTCATATTTCACGTCAGCATATAGTGTGCATAATATACTTAGATTTAGATTTTGGTCAAATAATCGGCTTGTATTCGACACGTTTATGTTTGACGAATGTTTGGCGAGTGACCGCGTCATCTGGTTCCGGCTTAATATGTTGGAAATGCACAAGTATATTCAAAGTTTAACCACCTAAAAAGTTAAACAAGTATTACAAGGTATTCATAATACTAGCCCTAAGAATAATTTTAAATTATGGATTTGTAGGTATAAATAGCATTATTATTATTATTATTATTATTTACAAATAGGAGGATCATGAGATTTTCAAAATCAGACAAATGATGGAGTTATAAGAAGACATTTTTTGGCTACATTAAAATTTAAACTTGAAATTATCTTGTATGTGATAATAAAATGAAAATTATAACATGTAGTTTTGTTACAAAATTATTTAAACATTGATAAAAATAAGACCACATTCTTCTATCATATCTTCAGTACTAGAAATTTGCACATTTCCTCATATTTAATAAGTTGTCCTAAAATTACTACCGAAAAACAGCTTAAATTCTCAAAAATACAAGCCGCAGTTTAGTACAAAAGTTTCGACAGAGAAACTGGTTGTCTCTGCTTCTTAATAGGAGAAACATATTTTTCCCAAGCGTCTTTCTAATCATTTTTGTTTAGTATCAACATTGTTTTGTTTTTTTAACCTTACACAAGCAAAATTATATGTCGTCAATCTCCTATAGACGCTGTAAGCAGCAAGCAGTATGTTTGGTATGAAAATGTATGTCTCCAATATACGAGGGTTGCATGATAAATACCTGACCTTATCAAGAAAAAATATTTTCATATGCAAAATTTATTTTATTTTTCAACGTAATCTCGTTTAAGTTCGATACATTTAGTCCAACATTTACTATCGTTTGTACCCCCTATTTTTTAATGTATGAATATATTAAATAGTCGCTGGGTGCTAAATCTGGTGAATATGGTGGATGCGAAAGCAAACGGGCACGAAAAACATTTCGATTGCGTTTGTCAGCAATCGTTTCACCCATCTTGCGGAAAGCTTTTTCATATCCAAATAAGTTAAAATATTCTGAATCCGTTCAATTGAGATGACCTCATTCTCAACAACGCACTTTCACTCTCGGATCGTTTATCACGATATCTTGGATTTTTTCAATTGTTTCTGAATCATTTAAACGATCTGGATGTTCTTCACCAAAAATGCTTGCACGACCATGTTTGTCCAATATTTGATAACGGAAGTGCCCCATAAACTTCGCTGAGCGTTTTAATCTCATCATTTGTCTTCGTTTTCAAAGACAAGTATTGTATCACTGCTCAATATTAAATTTTTTCCATTGTTGTGAAACTACAAAGGTTGTTCTATTTAAATGGCTGACATTCACAAACTAAATCACGCAGCGACTTGACTTGAGTATTGTTGTGAAAATTTATATTTATAAAAAAAATATCAATTTTTAAATACTAGCAGCGCCATCTTTTGCTTGGGCCTGGTACTATCATACAGCCCTTCTATGTTAGACATGGTATTCGAATGTTGTACTTCCGCATCGATACATTTTTGACAAAATGACATTCCATTATCTAATTCTTATTAACAAAGAAATAAATATCATTCACCAGCTTTAATGACTAAAAACTTAGTATTATCCTATGCAGTACAAGTATTTTTTTAACATGGTTTAAATTCTAGTAAGCCTTTGTATGTCAGTTTACGCTGAGAAACGAAAAAAAAAACAATCTTTCAGGTATACCAAAATAATTTAGGTTACTAAAGTAATCTAAAGACTATTAATTGAAAATTCTGTACTACCGCCTTTGCGTCATAAAATATCGACTAGATTGAACCAGTAGGCAAATGCTTTGTTTGCCGTAACAGTGATATAATCACAGATAGCAAGCTATGACACACAAAGAAAATTAACATACTTCTTCAATAATGCAATCAATTAGTTTTTACTTTAGTTTCTGCTTAATAGATTGTTAACACGATTTTCAATTCTGTAAGCCGATAATGATTAAGATTATGAATATTGCCATTAATGCATCTGCTCCTAATATGTTGATTTATATGCTTCGCAGATCTTTTGCGGCAATTAATAAGGAACGGATATGCCAGATACCATGATTTATAGAATATACGGATACAGATTTGCTTCCTTACCTACCTTTGTTATCTACTAATACTAATTTTCATTGATTTTAGTTTCTTTAATAAATCACTAAAAAACTATTTATTAAAACTAGTATATTCCAAAATCCCCAATTCACTTTAGTTATAGATTTATCCAAATTGCTTAAGTTAAAATCCTTTATTAGTTTTATCCTTGCTACTGTACTATCGTAAATAAAAGAGGTCTATTCGGAAATAACCGAACTTTATTTTTTAAAACTTTATATTTAGTTCAATGCTTTATTGTAATTATAGTGATATATTTAATTTAGAAGCAGAAAGAAGAACGTCAGTGAAAAAGTGACATACCAATCTTAGATATCACCAAACCGTTTCTATAACAATGGTGAGGTCCAGTTTTATAAACGTTACTGAATCTACTTACATCTACTGTAGGTCATTCCAAACTTTGATGACTAAAGGAAATAATTTGCTTCCTGTTAAGATTTTTATGTAAAAATTTAAATAAGAAAGATAAACTATTGAGTATTCTTCTAGTCTGCAAAAACTGCATTTTGAATCGATCTAACAGCAGCCTGTGTTCATATCCTCCATTTGGATAATAACCATAAACTCGAAAGCGAAACGATGTTAAACTTTTTCAAGCTTGTTAGTATGTATCTGGTTGTAAAGGTACCATATAATGGCGATTTTCCACTAAACGGACAGTTCAGTTTATGTCCTGTTTCTGTTTTCTGGAACCTGAAAAACAAAAACAAATCTGAAACAAACCCAAAACTCTTGTTTCCATCAACATCCGGGCTACATTTTGTTCGAGTTTTGTTTTTGTTTTCGGTCCTTTTCCACTGGTTGTCGCGAGGAAGTCAGAACACATTTTTCCAATAACCAACCCACATGTTTAGAGAATATTTTTTTATTCTTAGTTATGGGTTTATACTGATGTCCTTGGAAAAAAAGTAAATATCTATAGTGTCCCAACTCGAACTCCATTGATGGATATCTGGGAAACCGCTTTAAGGATTTTTTTGAAATTATGGTGGTGTGATACGGACCGTGGGGCCCACCAAGTTAAAATATTTTCGAGGTCATCGTACTTCCGGTTATACCGGAAGTCGATACTAACTTTCTTATTTTAAATGGAACCCCCTGTATATTATTGCATTTTTGGAAACGTCATCCATTTTTAAGTTGAAAACATATAGCACACTCCATACTTAGGATTGACCGTTTCGGAGATATTTCGATTTTTAAACAAAAATTGACAGATGCAAACTATCAGCAAAATTTAGTTTTCCAGGTTTATTTTTTTATGCAAATTGGGCATTTTGTAGACCTACTTTATCGAATTTGACATGAAAATTTTATACAGGGTGGTCAAAAAAAATTAACGAATATGAAGTTCAGAATATGTGGAAAACTCGAAATTTTTAAATGGAAACCTCTATTTTTTCGCAATAATATACAGGGGGTTCCATTTAAAATAAGAAAGTTAGTATCAACTTCCGGTATAACCGGAAATACGATGACCTTGAAAATATTTTAGCTTGGTAGGCTCCACGGTCCGTATCACACCATCACAATTTCAAAAAATCCTTCGAGTGGTTTCCCAGATATCTATCGATGGAGTTCGTGGTATATGTACGGTTAAAGTGTTTACTTAGTTAGTTAGTTACTTTGTATCCTAGCCAAGTAAACACTTTAACCGTACACATTTATATTTTTTAATAGCTATAATTCATTAATGATTAAAATATTGTTTTTGGAAAGAAGAAAACGCCGAAAAACAAAACTCCAACTGTCGCAAAACACACCAGCCTTCAAAAAATTTGCGAAAAGTTACAGTTTTGTTTTATTCGACACAAGTTTGTGTTTTGTTTTTGTTTTGTCCGTTTAGTGGAAAACCGCCTTAAGGCTGCAGTATTCTAATTTAGAACGAACTAATGAGTAAAACAATATATTTCAATGCAGTAACGTTATTAAATGATTATTCTCACACCATCTACCTACAAGATCTACCTGCTCCTGCAGTATTAAACAATCTTCCAAATTAGATACGTTCAGAAATAGCTTCAAGTCGTCCGCAAAAAATAGATGATTAGATTTTAGAGACAGAGATAAATCATTAATAAATAAAATAAAAAGAAGTAGGCCTAAATTTGACGCTTGGGGTACTCCAGATGTTGCTATAAAATTATCAGATTTAAATACGTTGTATGAAACATATAGTTCACGTTGAGAAAGATAGGATTTAATGAGAAGAATCAGATTGTCGTTTAAGCCAAATAAACTTAACTTATTAAGAAGTATGCCATAATTAACTTTGTCAAAGGCCTTCGAGAAATCTATATACACCACATCAACTTGTCTCTTGTTATCCATATGATATGCTGTATACTAAGTGAATTGAGCTAAATTGGTTACCGTAGATCGTCTCGGAACAAATCCATGTTGGTTTAGTGAAATATGACCATTGACAATACTAAAGATTAGAGTATATAGAGACATCTCGAAAACTTGCGAAGTTGGACAAAATTGCAATAAGGCGATAAATTCATCAAATTGGGGGGTCACCGCTTTTAAGTATAGGACATATTCTTATTATTTTCCAAATATCGGGAAAAGTTGCTGAAGAGACTATAAGATTAAATAATTGTAGTAGTGGTGTAATTAAAACTGCCGAGCAGTCCCTTATTAGGAAACTGGGAATTTGATAATCTCCACATGTCATTTTGTTTTTCAACTTCAAAATAGATGTGTGAATATCATTCTCAGTAAACTGAAACAAGTTAGAACTAGATTGATAGATGTAATTTGATAGATTTATTGCATATGTATCATCAGTGGCAGAAACAGAGGAAAAAATTTGGCAAAACCATTGACTATACCGTTGGGATCATTATATTGATCATTATCCAAGAAAATTTCATTTGGTATTCGCAAACTGCGTTTCTTACTTTGAACAATTGACATCAAAGTAATATCTACTTTAATGGGAAAACAACAATTTAAAATTTGTATGAAAATCTTAAAGCAGAATTTTCGATTAAAAGTTCTTTTGAATGGTTGTCAATTTCCAGACAAATATCAACATCACATTTTTAATTCACTTCTCAGCGACTAATAACACACTAGATTTTAATAAAGGTACCCCCCCGCTGATATATCCCAAAACTCTCTTCTGTGTCCACCCTAGCAGAAACCACCCAGGCCAAATTTGAAGAGTTAATAACCGCAAGAATCTCGATAAGTGTTTGTTTAAGCAAAGTGCCTTTCACGTTAGCACAATAGATTGGCCTTCCGTGCTCCATCGCCAGCCTTCATGTGATAGCAGGAACTGATCAGCAGGAAACAAAACACCATCGCCGCCCCGCTCATCTCGTGCGCCGGGAGATGAGCGCACACGGCCAGCACGTGCCTTTTGTGACGGTAAATTAATTTGGGGAATTTTCAATTTGTTACTGGTTTCAGTTTTCCGCATAAATTTTATTCGGAACGATCTGACAAGTATGATTGATGAAGTATTAACGCTGAGTAATTGGTGACCTTTGGTTCGGTATTAATCATCAGTGAATGTGTCTTAGACTGAATTTTACAGTTTGTATGATCATTCGCGGCAACAATTAACAACAATTAAAAATGCATATCTTTATGTTTTGACAACTTTTGTTTTAAATATCATTCATTTGGACCGTAGAATAGATAATTTCTTAAATTCTATTACTTAACGGTTTACTCGGGATATATATCGATCAAAATGAACAAACTATGTTAAAATTGAGATTTTGCAAATTAAGATACACCTAACATGTCATGTTTGTGTGAGAAGATCATGCAGGACAGAGAGATCAGGGATAAAGTGAACAACCTATTCGCTTTAGACAAACGTCCTATACCAAGATGTTAATGTATTTTCTAAATTTAATAGTTTGCTTCTATATTTATGTATATTCTTTGAGTGCGATTTAGCAAAACCACAAATTAAGCCTCATAGGCAGTTGAGGCTATGGAACAAGCTGTTAAATAATATAATGTAGGCTCAAATGTTAGGAGTGTACAGGAGTGTATATATAAACTACTGTACACCTTTTATAACACTTTCTAAAGATGTGAAACCTGTAAAATTGGCGGCTACAAATAATCCCAATTACCAATTCCGAGTCTGCTGGATATACGAGTCTATAGTAGGATCATATTCGATGCAAAGTAATAAATCATTGCCTGTCAAGGGAACCAATGAAGGGGTTTACAAATTGAATAATTTCTTTATACATTATGAAGGGACCAGGGGATCAGTTAAGGTCTGGCACCCTTGTTCCTACAAAAAATCCTTTATTCTCATAAACTATTTATTTTAAATGTAATTTATTATAAATTCAATTTGTTTCCTAAATTCCACATATGTACTACATTTTACCTCTGTACGCGCCACTGTTGTTTACTTGTTTTTTGGAAGCGCTCTCTAATTGACGGCAAAGCTCACCAGGTTAGTATTTGACGTATAACCGACCAGTTCGTACACTCGATGCACCTGGGCGACTACAGCTACTACCAGAACACAGTGCGTATGCAGCGGTATTTCAGATCTTACATTGAATTTCATTTTAAATTTGAAATGATTTATCTTACGCCTCCTAAAAATGATGACACGATTTTCCTTTGATAAAAGACCGACAACTTTTTGCTCTACTTTGCATCGAATACGATCCTACTCTAGTGCTTCAACTGTTCTAACTGGAAGGTTTCTTATTGCAGGAAAGCACATTAAGACATCTTCATCTTTGGTCTTCAATAGTCTCTGAGAAAGATGTGTTCAGTCACCACTTTAAGTCTCAAAATAACATTATCGGTAATAGGATGTTTCGTTGGAAAGTGGTAGTCCCTAAAGTTACTTTTGCACAGGTGTAATTTTTCCATTTGCTTTTTCTAGAATAAAGTTCTTCTTGTTTCTGTATTCTACAATTAGCGGCGATGTTCGTAGGGTATGACTAGGGCCAGTATTAGTCGGGTTAGCTTCATCTTAACAAGTGGTGCGTGCGGCTTGGTAATATTTCATCAACTCTCCTCTCCAAGCTGGTTAGTTGGTGGGTGTTTCTCTGGTCTGATAGCTGCTACTAGGGTATCAATTCCTGAGATGCCTTACCTGGAACATAACCTTGCTCTGCCCTGACCGCTTCTGGATTGTTGAAGGGCTTCTGCGATTTCCAGCATTTCCTCTAAAGGATCAGAAATATTCTCATACTTAGTTAACTTTAATATCACTGATTCCAGAATTTCACATGTCGTCAATGGAGCTACTCACTACCAGTTGTTCTAAAATTCTGCTGGTGCAATGGGATAGGCTAATTTCACCGTTAGCGCTATATCTGGCCCATATTGCTTTAGGTTTCCTTTGAAGCTGTCTTATTTAAATGGACCTAGTAAATATGTTGCGGATGTGCTTCGCCATATCTCATATCAAAAGCAGCTTTCAGTATTTCATAATCTTTTCCATAAATCTCCATAGCTTCATCCCGTAAAGGCACTATTAGCGCTGTTGACCAATTACTTGCTGTGGCGGCTGTCTAGAACTGTTTTAGAAAAGTGGTCCATGATACCTTTCCATCAAATGTGGGTGGATTAAATCCTGAGGATGGGATTGGCTATCTTCAGCCTTGATGACTTCTTAACTGTATAAATTTCCTTCCAAGATTTATAAAATCATTCTGTAACTTTATTACATTTTCCTGTACAATTTACACTTTACCAAGTTCATTCTGCAACTTAATTACACTTTCTTCCACGACTTTCCTATAAATTATTCTTTATATCATTTCTTAATTCATTTTCCTTCATGTCATCCTGGTTAATCTTCAGTCCATGAAGGTTATTGACAATACCTTCCATCACTTCAATTAACTGCTTTAAAGTTTCCTCTATTTGTGTAGATGTTGATATTTTGGTCTTGTAACTAACATTCGAACTTTATAGAACATCTCACTCTGAAGCCAATCTAAATGTAACCAGATTTGTCTTTGGAAACTGTATCACTCTAAAGATAGACAGGCAGCAGTTTTGCATACTGAAAAAGTTTTAACTCTTTTTTTAAATAAACGTTGACTAATTTTGTCATAAATTTTAATTTTGATTTTATATTGTGGAATATCCAGAAACTACAATCAAATATATATTTTTTATATCTATTTTTAATGTATATAGTCATAGTTATGAATAACCAAATAAGTCTAGAGCTATCGATGCGATGCAATGCTTTATTCTGAATGTTTATTCCCGCTCTTGAATTCTGCAACTGTATAAAAACAAATTACAATTCAGCGCAATGAAAAACGGACGGAATGAAATATCCTCAGAGAGCAAAAAGAGCGAGATTGGAATCAATAGAAACGCAACGAATGAATGCGAATGCATGCATTTTACGGCGCTTTCAGCAGTAACGAGTAATCTATTATTTAGTGCAGTATAATCTGTCAAAGCAGGAGTGTTTGCCCTATCTCATGTGTACAGGCCAGGAAACATTGTCCCTCGCCGTTCGCTCCCGCCGCCACTTAGAAAGTAACTGGAATAATGAATTGTGCCGCTGGATAAACCCCCAGAACAAAATAATTGGGGGTAAAATGGACCAACTAAGTGGAAGTGATGCCATTTCGCGATTTCTTCTCTTCTTATAGCTGAACGAAGGCGGTTCTCGAATAAAATTAAGGAAACAGAATCGTAACAGTTATAAATTCAAATAAAAATAGATCTAAGGAATGCATAAAACGTTTTTATTTACAACCGAGCGGTAAGTAAAGTTGCACTCTTATAAGTGTGGTAAGTAAATATAAAAAAACGAAATTAATTTTTATATTGAAGAAAATGGACGAAATTAAAAAACTTACCTAAAACATATCAATGTCTATGTCTATACATCTATTTTAATCGAATTATTTTGGTCGTGTTAGTAACATACTCTATTTTAATATACAGGATGTTAATGAACTTATGTCAAAAATTTAAAGGGGTGAAAAAGGAGCAAGAACTGAATTAACACAAACTTGTATCGAAAGTTTATGGTCATAGACACATTTATGGTGGGAAAGTGGAAGAACGGTATATGCCCCGTATTTGTAGGTACTGTTCTTCCACTCATTCATAAATTAAATTGAATGTCGTCGGACGTAGGACGTTGGTGACGATGCTGCTGAGAGTTCAGGAACACTAATTCGGCACCGTGGTTAAGAACTGGAGATTTCAAGAAGCTCTCTACAGCGTATTCTCACGAAAGATTTGTGTCTTCATGCTTTCAATCTTCAATTGACTCAATAACTGAAGCCTATTGACTACGCAGAGCGAAGGAGTTCCTTGAATGGATTATGGAACAAGTGGATGTTGATTTTTCGAACAAGATCGTCCTCAGCGATGAGGCTCAATATTCTGTCATATTGATGGCTTCGTTAATCGGCAAAATTGTCACAATTGGAGTTCATAAAATCCACTAGTGATTGTTGATAAACAAATGCATCCACAACGTATCACTGTTTGGCGCAGATTTTGGGCTGGAGGCATCATCGGATTATTCTACAAAAATTCAATTCAATAACTGCATGAGTAATTTCCTAGTCGTCGTTTAGGTGATCAGAATTGGCCGCTCAGATCATGCGATTTGAAACCGCTGGACTTTTTTCTTTGGGGTTTTTAGAAGTATATGCCAACAAGTCTACGACTACCCATACCCTGAAGGAGGGAAATGAGCATTGTATCAACGAAATTCAGTCGCATTTATGTAAAATGGTCATGGAAAATTTCGACACTAGAGTGTGTATGTGCCAGCAAAGCCTTGGAGGCCATTTACCCGTATTCCATACATAACCCTATACTCTATACTTTATCAATCATTAAAACAATTACAATTTTTAATTAAACTTCTGTATTTTCTATCAAAATTACTTCTTGTGTGAATTTTGGGATACCTTTTACATTTGCTAGAAATTCGACGTTAAAATTCGAGACCCCTTTCCAGCGATTTGTTAATTTTGATGCCAAGTATAGATCTGATAATTCGAACGAGGTGTGGCAAAGAATGATTGGCGTTGGAGCACATGTCACACATGAGATGTTGGAAAATGTGAAATATAAATTCGAATCTACGATTTATTACTGCCAAGGAATTGTCAGTTTGAACAATGCGAATAGAAAGTAAGGAAATAAATTAGTTTTAATTTCTTATTCTGCATGGGTTGAGAATAAATAAAAAAAGGTATAACCAAATACAAGTTGCAGTTAAATATTAATTTTTAGAAAGATGCTGCATGATTTTTAATTTTGTTGCATGTTTATTATGCAATAAACGATGAAGACACGGGTTAGGATAATAATAAATGATTTTATTTATTTTAAAAATTATACTTGAATATTGTACATTTTGGTCTCTTATCCCTAATTACTAATATTTACATTTCAAATAAAATATTAACCAGGTCATATTTGTTTCCAGTTCCGACAGATCTCTTTTATCTCTTTTATGTTTGCGAAGCAAAGGAAGATTTTAATTAGAACATATTATAAAAATACCGTTTATGGAACTTATAGACTGATCAGAATGAAAAGAGCATGAGAGGAATGAAGTCATTCTATCAATGGGTTGGAGAATGCATAACTAATATCCGTTTTTTTTTCAAATTTAAAAATTCACATGAAAATTAAATGATCAAATTGACACGTCATTTGAAATATGTCTTATTGCTCTACCAGACTTTTTGGTTGCTTAATTAGATTTTTTTATGAATTTTCCTTCATTTGAAGTGGAATATCAAGTTGATACAATTGATCATTTTCGGCACTTGCTTCTTTTGTGGTATATGGTCATGATGCGATGAATAAAACAACGGCTCTTTCACGAAAATCCAAGACAATCAATAAGGCTCAGGTGATGAGATGTAATCACAAAACAATAATAAACCACTCGCATTTGATGGGAAAAGTTCAAAGACTCAGCGCTTGGGTCCCACATGTTTTGAATGAAAACGATAAGAGTCAACGCTGCGCAATTGCCGGTGGTTTGCTTTGTCGTCATCGATATAACGTTTTCTTCATCGTATTGTCACTGATGATGAAGAATGGTGTCTGAAAGTAAACTTGAAACAGCGGAAAGAACGATGATCCCCCAAAAAACTGGCAACATTGAGGACAAGACCAAAATTTCATCCCCGAAAGACAATGTTATGCGCCTGGTGGGATTGGAATGAGATTTTTTTATTACTCTTACCAAACAATCAAACAAATAAAAGATTTCCTGATCTTTGTTACGAAGTAGATATTTCCTGATTGCGTCTTTTTTTAGACATCGATTTCTTCGAAAACAATAATTTGTCTCGCATTTTCTGATAGCATTTGCATAACCTCCTTTTTTTTTAAGGCATCAATTATACAAACGAGTCATATGTCCGGGTCTGTCATGAACTAGATCTCGTAACCCTACTTACTCCTGATATCGCCTTCTCTGATTTTTACCTCTTCCGTTCTTTGTCCACTTCTTACGTGGTATTTATTCGACATCGACAATGAGTTAAGAGTTTAGGATTAGTTTTTCGAGTCAAAATCGGAGGATTTCTACAGAAGAGGTATCGAGGAACTTGTTGAACGTTGGAAGGTCATAAATAACGATATGGAGAATACATCAGTGATTAACCTATTGATAGTTGTAGAGTAAAAAATAAAATGTCTTAAATTTGAAGAAAAACGGATATTGCTATAATTCTAAAAATTAGAGAACATAAATTAGAAAAGTTCCAAAAGGAAATGTACCTATCCATTTTTTGTGAAATAGATTTTATTTTAGAGAATGGCCACGTAAGTACCTATTTTTTTTCACAGGTTTAAAGCGATATACAACCAGTGTAGATGTGGAAATAATTTTGTTCTACTCGAAAACTTTTGTTTCAGATTCGATTTTATTTCTCACTCCTGAAAATTCAGAAGAGAAAAACTATTCAAAAATATTATCTTTGATATCACATTTTAAATATGCAAAAATAAGTACACACAATTACTTCCTACTTCACAATGAAAAACTTATTACTGCCTCACGTGTCAGCGCGCCCCTCTTTACCCACAAATTCGCACAGCGCTGGTGCCCATCTTCCTAAATGCAGTACGCTGTTACATGTAAGGTTACACTATCAATTGTTCTGCAGGAAGCGGCACGTGCGACTTACTAGGCTACTAGATCAGCGAGATTAAACGGCACGTGACCAGTTCATTAGCCAGTCACGTGTTTTCTGCCAGTCAATTCCTGTTGGTACCATTGTTTGCTGGTATTTATCTATACGTTTGCTTTTATAAATTTTTATCGTTTAGAGCTTATTAGGGAAACGGGAAATTTGCTCGTTATTAAAATTTTTACTTACGGCTGCTTCCTGATGTGTCATAAATACCAGAATTATACAAGGTGTTTTGTATTTAATGAGGTACAGAATAATTGGAAGTTTTGAACTCCAAAGTATTCCAACTTTTTGTTATAGACGCAATTTTCGTTTTTCGTTTCGTCTTAATTAAAGTAGATACTACGAGGTGTGTTCAAAAAATAACTGAAGTTTATTTTTTTTAAACTTTATTATTAATTTTAAATATTATTAGTGCTTGTCTCCTTCAAAGTACTCCTCTCTATACCTATTCACACACTTTTCCCAGCGTGAAGCAGTCCTGGATAGCTTCATTTGAAATGGTCTGTGACGAATTTGCTTTGCTATCATCATTAATCTGAAAATCAGTTTAGTTTGGTTTTAGTGAAGTCTTTTGAAACTCTAAATTCTTTGCTTTTGGTACACCATTTATAGTTATAAAAAATATTTGAGGAAACCCACATAAGCAAGAGTATAAACATATTTCATATTACTGACTGTAATTATTTATTTCTGGTATAACCTCACTCAAAAGGAAGAATTTTGATACTAATAACCCCTTGCTCCAAAAAGGAGTTCATTTTATAAATTTAGTTTTGCCAAGCCAGAAATATCACTTTTAGAAAGTATGTAGATAATAATTCATCACTACTACATAATAGTCTCTGAAACACATTACAACAACATTGTTTCGTTATCAAAACTTTAGTTATAAAATGAATTAGTCCAATCTCGCGATTTTTTGTTTTGTTTATCTACCTTTCATAGATATTCCATATACAGGATGGCCAAATGAAAACGAAACAGAGCCATTTTCAGGAACTGCATCAAGATTGTAGAAAAACGCTCAGAGCCGTGGATTTTAGATTAAAGGGGGACATTCTTTGCTGGTATTTTTGACTCCGCCACTTTCACCCCCAAATCACCCCAAAATATTTAAATGACATTGGGGGTTGAGTAATAATTCTTTTGAAAGCTCTTACAATTCTCTTTACAACAGACTTTAAATTTTATAATTCCGCTCAATACTTTTGAATTGAAGAATTTTGATTTTAAAATTGAAACTTATGTACAAACAATTAGTAATGGTAAAAATGTCAGTCATTCGAGTTAAGTACGCCAATGGTATAAATTTAGTATTTCTTGCTTTGATATCACTTTCGTAAAAAAAAACACACTTGTAAAAAACAGAAATGAATGCTGTACACATACAATGAACGTAAAATTAGTGGATTCCAAATTATTTTCTAGTATTATTTGGAAGCGTTGGTTGGTAGTTTATTTAATTGTGTTTTTGAAAATTAAACACAATGGTTTATTCCATTGCGGAAAGGGTAGATATCATTTCGCTTTACTTTATGAACAATAAATGAGCGAATAGGACAGCTCAGCTATTTAATGAACAACACCAAGATCGACATGTCAGGAGGAAGTAAAATTTCAAAAGACAAGGAACGTAGCCAATAAAAAACGAGAAATTGAAAAACCTATAGTTAATGAAGCTAGTGAAGTCGCAGTTTTGGGACAAGTTCATCTTGATCCTACATTTAGTACGAGGCAGCTGGCATCTGTGTCTGGGATCAATCGAACTAGCATACAAACCATTTTGAAGAAGAATAAATTCCATCCATACAAAATACATTTAGTCCAGGAACGTCATGAGGCTGATTATGACCGCCGTTTGCAATTTTGCGAAATAATGAGTGAGGGAGCAGGGAACGATTCACAGTTCCTTTTTAACATCTGTTTTTCTGATGAATGCAGTTTTTTCTTGAAAGGGAAGGTAAATCGTCACAATCGCCGCTATTGGTCCGAATCAAACGCAAAAGTTTTTCACGAGGTGCATACCCAGCAACCGGAAGAATTAAATATATGAGCTGGAATTTTTGGGTTTTCGGCTAGAGGGTCCTTTTTTTCTACCTGGTAATTTGACTTGCCAAATGTATTTGCAATTACTGGAAGACGCTATTGACCCTGCCTTGACTGATATTGTTGAAAATATTTCAGAATATGATGGAGATCATTTGATTTTTCAACAGAACGGTGCTCCTCCGCATTATGCGTTAATTGTTCGTCAGTATTTGGACCAACGTTTTTTACGAAATTGGATTGAAAGAAGAGGCAGCATTGAGTGGCCTCCACGTTCACCGGATTTATTGCCCCTTGATTTCTTTTTGTGGGGATACCTAAAAAGCAAAATCTATAACACACAGCTAGCGTCGCTGGAAGATTTGTGTCAAAGAATCGTCCGGAAATGCTTCGGAGTGTGCGCGAACGTTTCGATTTATTCTTGTATGGAAGCGGGCGGTCATCAGTTTGAACATTTAATCAACTAAGTAGTAAGTAAGCAACTAAACATAATTTAAATTTTAAAATGTAAATATTTTTCAAAGTATTGGGCGGAATTATAAAATTTAAAGTCTGTTGTAAAGAGAGTTGTAAGAGCTTTCAAAAGAAATATTACTCAACCCCAATGCCATTTAAATATTTTGTGGTGATGCTTACCCTTGTTTGGGGGTGAAAGTGGCGGAGTCAAAAATACCAGCAAAGAATGTCTCCCTTTAATCTAAAATCGACGGGTCTGAGCGTTTTTCTACAATCTTGACGCAGTTCCTGAAAATGTCTCTGTTTCGTTTTCATTTGGCCATCCTGTATATTATATTTCTATTATTTACACTATTACTTGCCTCGTACATAGTTGAGGATATTAAAACTATGTTATGTATACAGTAAAATTATTGTATATTCAAGGTTTATCTGAAAAGATAAAATTAATTGGCAATACCTAGATTCAATATTACACCAGTTTTCAACCTAATAATACATTAACGAAATTTATCAAAAACTCAACCGCAAAATGAGTCAAAATTCTAAAGACTGCATTTACACTATACCTTGATTTTGCAGTAAACATTTTATTGCGAAATTTCGGAACCTTTAAATGTTATAGTCGCAGGACATCGGCGCTATACCAGAAAAGGAGAATTTGAAAAACTAAAAATTTTAAATATTATATGAAATCATATCTCCATAGAAGATAGATTAACAAAACTTTATCATTGCGAAATATTTCGGATTATTCAAAATTACTTGATTGAAGTACAAACAATTTGTTCATCCGTGTCACAATATATAATAAATTTTGGCGTAGCGCTCTTTTAAATAAAAAATCTTGTAAATTACGTAAACATTAATTTGCACTAAATCCGTCTGTTAAATTAAAGTAATGTAGAAATATTAAATGACTGCAAACAATGGAAACATTGCTGCAAATGCAAACGCGAGTAATTTCAAATGTAATATAAGGCGTCATTATGCAGGAATAGGCATGGCAGCTTTGTAGGTCCCGCGTATTGATCAGGTTTTTCCTGCTGCTGCAGGAGGATCAGATTACTGTCAATGCAAAGAGCAAAGTCCTGTCTCAGTGGAAGGCAGTCTGGTAGCGGCCACATTCGATTACCTCCAACCTGACACGCAGAACCAGCACTGCACTTACGTCGTGTGAGGTTATCCCTTCGGCAATAAATACGTTCTTGTGCCTCTCTGGACTCTACCGCCATTGGACTGGGTAGGGCAATGGACAATAAGGAACACGAATTTTAAACGTATACCTATATAAATGTAAAATCAATATTTTTCCATTAAAATTTGTAACACACTTTTGTCTCAATGTACTTATAAGCTATACATACAGGGTGACTCATTAATAATTGTACATACACTAACTGGATAATCCTGGGCTGAAAATATGAAGAATTGACAAATAACGCTTAGATTAAATATGGCTCCTTACAGGGTTACAGGGTGTTTTATTTAAAAAATTTTTATTTAATTTTGCCCATTACTTTAACCCTGTTTGATATTTCCCTATCATACTTGTCATAAAGTTTAGATACTTTAGTACATATGAACAATAACACTTAAACATATTTTTCGCCGATCGACACTAAAGGGGTACCTAGTTTTAGTGACAGCAATACGTTGGCTGCTTTAATAGACTCGGCTGCGCCTCGTCTATTACATAAATGCCTTCTAGTTAAACAAATAACTATTTATAAAAAAAATAAGAACAAATTTAATGATAGGAAATTATTGTAATGGCCATAAGAAGAAAATAATTAACATAAATTCCGTTTTTATTAAAGTATCACCAATGTCGCGTATTTATAGAAATAAAAAAAAGTATAAGTGACCTTTAATAAGTTTTAAAGGGTTTTAATTTTGAAATGCGCTGCAATTCCTTTTGTTTACAACGCAATAAAAAATGTACATATCTGAACTGGGCCATTTCAAGGTAAGCACGTAACAGAAATGAATTTAATTAATTCGGCAAATGGTGGACTTATCAAACCAAACTGTCAGGAGAATTTGATAAATCGCTGTTTTGGGATTAATGAGAGCGGTGAGTTATACCATACCTAAGTCCAAATTACCTAATTTATTAAAAGTAGGTGATGGAAATTAAGAAACACACAACAATACAAAAGAAAAAGTGTGGCATCGATAATATCGAAAGTGATGAATTTGAGTTGTGTTCTAAATACAGAGAAAATATCCATAATTCTAATTAGTTGCTTAAAAACAATTAAGTGTACACATGCAGGAAAATTTTGTACCAAACGAAAGAAAATGAAGCAAGGGGTGTAAAAATATGTTTGAATTTCTTACATAACACAAAGATCTTTGTTGCAAAAGTTTATAATACTCACATATACCGAACAATAGTAATGATAAATGCAGGTAAGGTTAGTCCATTTTTATTTCTTTTTTTATGTTTATGAATATATCAATTATTAGATACTATACATACAGCTTTTACAGCAATATATACTACAGCTATAGCTACAGATACAGCTATTAGCTACAGCTTTATTAATGACGGGCTGCTGTTTTACATCGGGTAAGTCGTGTAAGGTATAAGTAGTAAAAATAATAATGTCCCCAAAGATATATCCTTGAGAGGCGCTAACCATAACCTTTAATCTTATTTATATGCAACTTATGATACATAAAATTACCTGAAGACTGAAACCGAGAGTGTTGTGTTGTATGTACACCTGCTTTTTTATGACACAGTGGTGTGGAAATCAAACAGGTCAGTGAGAGATCAACATGAGAAAAAAATAATTTTCTGGAGTGCTAAACTGCCACCACTTTATACTCGAAATCGAAAGAAGGGCGGAAATGGTAGCATTCAGGAATAATAAATTGTTGGAGAACGGCACTTGTTAATGACAGGCGAACCAAGAACACAAATAGGGGAACACTGGAGACCAATTCTTATCTGACAAAATGATTGCAAAGCAAGTCTTTCAAGACTTGGAAAGAATGGAGTACGGTTAACGGATTGCTGCAAAATAAACAGTGGAACATGAGCCATGTTGGATCAAAGAACATAAGGGCATTTAAGGAAATGAAAAAGCAAATGATCTTGGAAAAAAGGGATCTGAAATAGTTAGGACCATAGCCAACAGTGACATCGCTAAGCAAGCTTTGGGAGATGACTGAAAGAAAAACTCAACGCCAAGCCAGAATCATCGTCAGTCAAAGAAAATATTAACTATTCTCTCTCAGAAGAAAACTGGCAAATTTGCTCAATAGCAAACAAAATCAAATTCAGAGACATCGCAAGATTTTTAACAGGATATTTCAGGTAAGAAGCATCTGTACAACATAAAATTAGTAGAGATTTCGCTCTAACAGGGTTCGAACTGAGAAGAGTCCTTGTTACACATCCTGGGTAGGTACCAGATTTAATAATTAAGTTCCTAGCAAACTTTTGGACATAGAGAATTTCTTTATTGAACAAAGAGACAGTGGAAAACACAATTGAACGTAGTATGTCGGGACTTAGGAGAATTACCCCACAGGATAAGAAGTTCATAAATAGATATAAATATTACTACTATTTTATATTTGACTAACTCTACAACTTTGAAATTGGATTAATAGTTTATTT
This sequence comes from Anoplophora glabripennis, assembly GCF_000390285.2. Taxonomy (NCBI): domain Eukaryota; kingdom Metazoa; phylum Arthropoda; class Insecta; order Coleoptera; family Cerambycidae; genus Anoplophora; species Anoplophora glabripennis. The sequence continues at coordinate 726,820 of NW_019416241.1, forward strand.
TCAATAAAACCATGTTGTTTAGTTAAAAACATTTTATGTCTATGTCTTCATATTTATCAAATATAATACTGGGCCTAATATACATCCTTGTGGAACACTGTACTGATTTCGGTTAACTCTCATTTAGTTTTTACAGATTTAAGGCAACTATAATTAAGTGAAACATATTGTTTTCTTTTACAGGAAAACTCTCCACCTACTTTAAGGCGTTGCGTTTTGCACCATAAAGGTATGGTCTATATAAAAGTTTATTGTGGTTGATGCAGTCGAATGTCCTTCTCAGATTATAGAATACCCCAACAGGGCACTCAACAATCTCAACCAATTTAATTTCGTCATAAAATGAGTGAGCAGCTGACTTTTTGGTTATAAAACCATATTGATGGTCTGAAAATATTTTACACTTATTAAAAGATGTAACCATTCTAAAAAACTATTTCTATATTTTACATACTTATTTTTCTATGAATGTACATTTTACTGGGCCAAAAAATCGACAATTTTTTTTTTGATAGATATATCGAAAATTTATCAACATATATTTTTGAAGGAAATTCAATGCCCTACAAAAAAGGTCTGATTGAAAATTTTCGGCAGACGAGCCGTTTCCATGTAATCAAGCATTGAAAATTGATATGTCTTTTTTATTTGACTTTTTAATTTTGGAATTTTGTAAATAACGAACAAATTAATATCTGAAAAAGAACAATACAGATTTTCAAAGGAAAATTTAATGCTCTACAAAAAAGGTCTCCTAACATTTTTGCATAAATTTACTTCTTCAAAAGTTATTCACGATTGAAGTTGAAGTAAAAGTTAAATTAAAATTCATAATATATTCAAATTCATTCTCGCTAAATAGCTATTTTTTCTACGAGAACGTAGTTTTTCTGTTTTACTAGTCGATATCTTTGGCCCAGTCTAATATACATAATTTCGACGGTGTTGAGAATATTTAGAAATGAACCCGTTTGCAATGATAAATTAATCAAAAACAGCAAAGGTCTTGTATAAACTTAATACTCATTTTATTAAGGAATTCGGTTAATCGTTAAAGCTAGACGATATTTTTTAAGTTTTTGACAAGCACATCTTATAGCTTAAATTCTGAAACTGCAAACGTTAGAGGCAAGACACCAAAAAGTTGATTGATTTGAAGATATTTGAATATACTGTCAACTTTTTTTAGGTTTAGGTTTAAAAAATTCAAAACATAGTTAAAAACTATAATTTTCTGGAATGAGTTTAGTTTCGCTTTCAAATAGAACAGAAAATCTATGATAAAATTAGTCTTTGACTTTATAATTAATTTCTGTTTAATTGTATCATTTTATTAACACAACTTAAGCTACATTTTGTTATACATTTTAATTGTTATAGATATCTGCGTATTTCAAATGGTAATAAATAAGATACACGGACAGGTTGGGTCTCAAAGCTGTTAGTGTCACATATATCGATTTGAAGAGCGTATTAAGTTTCAATCAATAGCCGGAAACCCTAATAAACTGTCAAGTGAAGTAAGGATACCAAGGACGAGATTTGCTAAAACAATTTCACGGTGAGCGTTCGGGAAATTCCCTCAAGATTTCAGCTCGTCCTCTCGCGGATATTAAATTAGATGACAGATGGTAAAAATAGCAGAACAAATTCAAACGCGATCAGTGAAGCGTCTGGCTGTATCTCCCCCGACGAGCCCCATACGCAGTACGCGGTAATTTGCCAGTTTTGATAGTTACCCGCAGTTATCAGCAGAGTTAATGGGCAAGGAGGAGCAGCTATTGAAAGGCCGTTTATGTGCGGTGAAAGTAATTCTATACATTGGGTCCCAGGAGATCGAAGGGGGTATTTACCCTCTTTTACGGCATATTACAACGTGATTAAATAACAATTTTAGGGAGTACGCTTTAATCCAGCAATCTCGGATATTCGCAGTACCGGCTAATCTTAATTATTTGCTAATTAATTACATGGATATTATAAGATTTTATTAAAACTGTATAGACTTTAAGGCAAACACTAGGTATACAACAACAAAATAAAAGGAAATTTATTATACAGGCTGTTAATGATAAGTTTTGTCAAACTTTAATGACATATTCTAGCGATGAAAATAATCAAGTTTTGTACTATAAAAATTTTTGATAGGACGCTTTCCTACGGAGATACAGGGTGTTAAAAGTTTCAAATATTTATATTATTTTTCCTGTAACTTTACTGGCATAAAAAATTGAGTGATAAAATTTGGGGGATAACATTTTCTTTAGTAGGGATTATTTTTTCATGGATAACTTATTCCAAAATACACTCCAGTTGCGTAGTTATTCAAGGAGAAAGAGACCTTTTTTCAAAAAAAAATCGTACGCCACTGGTTTATTAAATAATTTTGAATGTTTTTATAATGTACAATCAATTTGTGGTAATAAAGTATTCTTGTATATAATTAATAAAATTTACTGGTCTTCAGATAGTTGGGAAATCAAATAAGAAGATACCTACTTAAGTGCCTACGTTTTTATTTTTGAGAGATTTCAAAACATTATACAACATCACAAGAAATGTTCAAAGTCCTGTCCTTGGGATGCAATGCATGCTTCGCAGCGTCTCCGCATTGATCGTCTTAGGGCGTTTTCACATATACCGACACCGGCAGGACATTATCACAGCACCGATACCGACACAAAATCAGCGACGACACGAGTGGAGAAGCCTGTCACGACATGATACCGACATATCGGTGAGTGTGAAAACATAATCAGTCCTTTACATGAGATTATGCATCCACCGGTATCGTTGTCGTTGTCGTGTCGGCTAGTGTGAAAATGGCCTTACACGCCTCATAATACCGGCCGTATTGTGTATGGTTGCGAAACCCTCTACAATGCGCTGTCAAAGTACTACTACATTGGGAACTGGAGTACGATATACCATAGTTTTGAGGCTCCAAAAAACTAATCCAAGGGATTCAGGTCGGGGCAATAAGCCGGCCAAGCAATGGGTCCTCCTCTACCAATCCAGTGATTAGGATACTGATTATTCAGCAAATGTTTAACAGTAAGGCTGTAATGATGTGGTGCCCCATCATGCATATACCATAATAATTGACGTAACTTCAATAGCACTTCTTCTAGAAGTGGTGGTAATTCTTCTTGTAGGAACCGCCCATTGGTGGTTATTATGATGACAATTCGAAATAGTTTTTCTTGTGAATTTCGCTTCATCGGTAATAATATTAATATCTCAAAATCAATCAGGGTTTCACATTGTTGTTGACAAAATTCAATTCTCGGTTGATAGTCATTTTCATTTAATGCGTGAACTCGCTGGACATGGGCGTAATTGCTGCTCAGCCGTTCCAGATTGTTACAGTGATACACCCAAATCTGTTGATCTGTCTGGTACTGGTAGATGGGTCTTCATCTACAGATTCTAAAATTCTGTCTTCCAAATATGAACTGTACGAACAGGTCTTTTTCGAACTCGACGATGAATGCTTGAAAAGGTATTCCTTGTTGGACAACGTCGATTTGGAAATGTCTGTCTATAAAGTCGTTCAGATTGTCTAGCATTATCATTCTTCTTATTTGATTTCCCAGTTATCTAAAGACCAGTAAATTTTACGAATACTTTACAAGAATACTTTACTGCCACAAATTGATTGTACATTTTATAAACTTTTAAAAATTATTTAAAAAACCAGTGGCGTACGATTTTTTTTTCAAAAAAGATCCCTTACTCCCCCAATAACTACGCCACTGGAGTGTATTTTGGAATAAGTTATCCATGAAAAAAATAGTCCCTACTAAATAATGGCATCCCCCAAATTTTATCACTCAATCTTTTATGCTAGCGAAGTTTTTAACACCTCTTATCTCCGTTCAAAAGTTTTTATAGGACAAAACTTGATTATTTTCATCGGTAGAACACGCCATTAAAGTTTGACAAAACTTATCACTAACACCCTATATAAATTCATATAGTGTCCCACGCTTTTTCTGAAGAAGAAATTCTTTTTTATTTGTAAATTGTGAGAAAATATAATTTTTTATAATAATGCTAGCTTGTCCTCAAATTCACAAACGTAAAAACAAGCCCATGTTCCCATAATAAATCATTTTATTCAAAAAAAAACAAATAATAAAGTCTTTTTAACGCCTTTATTAATCGCAACTAGTTTCGTGACATTATTTTTGTCACATCTTCAGACTGCAAAAAGCTATCGATATTAAGTAAATGACTTAAATATTAAAAAATGTTTTAATAATAAGTATATCAAGACTTGACGAATTAATTTAAGAAATCTTGATATATGTAAGTTTTAAACAATTTATATTATTCTAGTCATTTATTTAATATCTATTGTGTACTTTTTTTGCAACCTGAAGATGTGACAGTGTTAATGTCACGACACTAGTTGTGATTTGTGAATTAAGAGATAAACACATGTTATTTGGATTTTTGATGCTACTACTATCTTCGTAATTAAATTTGTTTTTTTTTAGTATCGAAAAGTATCACGATAATTAATAATTCCAAGAAGGTTGTAAATAAGCAATTGTTCTGTAAAAAAAATAGTTCCTTTGTTTCATATCGCTTAGGTAGGTTATAAACACTTATGATTCTGATAATTTTATAAGAAACTGCTTAGAGACAATTAAATCTATTGAACTCAGATCGGAACGTTTAGACGTGGAATTTTGGGAGATATCCAGAATTCTAAGGTTATAATACCAAGTAGGTTTCCGGAACTGAAAATAACTCAACGCATCCACAAATTTTCAATGTAACAAGAAAATGCAGTAAAAATTTAATGACCTCCTATACATCCCGATCTTAACTCAATGGATTTTAATTCATTATTATTTGTTAATCCGTTTTTATTTTGGTAATTACGGGAATCATTAGTATGTTCAAGCCATCTAGCTGATACAGACCGAGTTAATTACTTTCGATATTAAAAAAATGGATTCTTCACTTGCAGTCACTTTAAAATATTTCAAAAAAATGTAATAATCTGTGTATAAAATCAAAAAAGCAGCAAGCACCATTTTTATAAATCTTGGAGAAACAAGAATTTTTATAAAGAATAATATTTTCTGATAAATTTAGACATAAAAGCTGTCCAACAACACATTCGAGACACGCTGTAGATATAAATATTATTTTTCATAAGTACCTTTTAAATAACTAACTGACATTTTGTGTTTATGTTCTTTGTTACTTTTCAAAAAGTTTATAGTTAAGGTGATTAGTCAAAAATAACAACAAAATATATGAAGTAGGTACTTTGTCATAATGTTCTTGACAAATTAGTGAAACTTTCAAGAAATGATGAATGATTTTCTCGTTTCTCTAAATATAAAACTCCTTGCTCAAATAGAGGCATCCACCCAAATATGGCAATTTTGCTTCTATATACAGAGGCACCTTGTGCACTATAGAAACGTGGGTACTATCCACATAGCTTACTTTAGGATATTCAATTTTTTTGACGTTTTGGATACAGGTCTTTACAAGCTTGGAAAGGATATTTGAAGTTTTTCGAAATTCTGTAGTTTTTAGTGACTTCCGGTATTTCCGCCACTTACTCACAGCGTACCTATGATTAAACTGTTAGTTTATTAAATTATGTCAAACATTCAGAAATATTTGAGTTAGTTACCTGTGAGTTACCTAGTTTTTTTTCTTTAAATCTCAACATACAATCACTGGAAGACCATCAGTCTTTGACACCTCCTTCATTAAGGCATTTTAGTCTAAAATATTCGACAAAAACTTAAAAACACCCTTTATAATAATA
>NW_019416241.1:734932-842837 GCF_000390285.2 Anoplophora glabripennis
TATAAAATACACATGGTTTGAAGCTAGTCACTGTTTCTCTCCATTTTTTTTTTTTTAATTAAATAAGTCGAAAACGGTTAATTTTAGGAATAGGGAAACTTCATAAAAGTCCACCTAAAACAACACGAAAAATCCAAAATTGCAATAATATATAGGGTGTTCCATTTAAAATAAGTAAGTTGATGGCGACTTCCGGTATAACCGGAAGTGGTACGTGGATGCCATTATTTTAGTTGAGAAGGGCATGCCCGAAAACCTCAAATTTTCAAAATTCAAATCGAAGTAGTCTCTGAAATAATTCTAATGGGCTGTCACCGTGAGACACCCTGTAGATCTGCACAGTTTTATGTGTGGAAGTAAAAGTTAGGATTTATCATTATGTATCTGACCGACATTGAGAGAGATTCTGGCCGAACTGACATGTTATTGTAAAACCATGGCATGTAACTTCAATGGATGTGATATATGAGCGAAAAATGTAACTGATACCTATTATACATTTCTAGATGACTTTTTAATGTTATCATGGCTACTGTCTCCCGTACCTGGTTATGACACGTTTCCGTTTTTGCATGAAAATAAAAATGATTTAGAAGGCGAGTTCTCAGATATTTCCCCATTGGAATTTCATTAAGTGTAATCTGTGGGATCGTAAATATAAAAAAATTGCGATGGTAAATCCAGACCTGCTGTTCTGCCCCTCATAAATATTTAAAATGCGTCTGCAGACCTGAATATTATTTTTTGAGAGCTCAGAATGACCAAATATGTTATTTTGCTTTGAGAAACATTTTCCCGTTCTTAAGACGTTTACAGGGTGTTACAGTTGCATTTAGCAGAATATGGTAGCATTTGAATAACTTGTATTCGTGAATACATAAGTGAACAGAAATAGTCGTCTAAAATATTCATGATTTTATAAATATTTAACTGAATAATATTACTTGACACAATTGGCGCTTTTCCTGCGAAAAACTGTGCGGCACTAAATCTAAAAAGGCTTCGCAGATTTTGTCGCTCGCTGAAATTTTAGATACTCTGCAGTTACAACATTAAAGGCTAAGCATTTTTTTGTTCTTTTCCTAAATGTAAGGTTTTTTGTTAATAAAATTGATGATGCCATCTAATAATTTCCACAAAAACTGTTTTAAAAGGTGATAGTTTGTATTTATTCTAGTTTATGACTGAAAAAGTTCGAATTCGAATACCTAGGTTATGCAGAAATAAAAAACTGTGATCAAAAAAGTAACTTGGGCTATAACGAAAATGAATTGAGAAAGAAACAATACAGTGAAAACAATTGGGAAAAGTGCAGATGAAAGAGAATACTTTGAAGAACAAACGTTTAAATAAGAATGAATATAGTAAGTTTCACGGGAAAGGGAGACAACTAAACTTTTGTATTTTGTATATATTTTTGTTCTATATTCTAAATATTGTACACGTGACATGTAGCTGTAGAGTAGCATTTTCTATGTACAAAAAATACAAAGTTGTCTTAACTTCAACGACATTTCATACATGACGATAATAAAGACTAACCGAAAATGAAGGCAGATTGAACTTTTTACATAACAAATACTTAAAGTTTTAATTTCCTATAATATTTCACAATGTATTTCAAAGAAAACAAACAAAATGAGGTTATTTTACTGTAGACAGAACCAGTTTCAAATAATACCATTTAACATTATGCTTAAAAAAAATTTGCCGAGTCTCGTATATATTCTAGTTCATTTTATAGTCATAATTGAATTAAATAACTAAATATTTTGAAGGTGTAACAAATTGTTACAGTCAAATTAATGCTCTCAGAAATAGAAATTAAAGTCTTATTCTCTGAATTCAAGAATAGTATAATGTAAATACCAGGGTGGACAGAATAATTTAGGAAAAAAGAAATTAAATATAATTGAGTAATTTTAATTCAAGTACTATTGAAATATAGGGAAAATGTGCTCAACATTATTTGTTATAGTGTAAGTCATTCTTCTGCTTTTGCCCGAAATAAACTTTTCAATTACTTTTTCTATTAAGGTTTAATATTTCTCGCACCATTGATTTTTCAATAGATAACATTGCAAGTGCTGTTAGATCTTTACAATTTAATTTTTTAAAAATTACAAGAAACAATAGTACCTACGTAACAAATTCTTACACCACAAGTAAAAAATTACGTTAGTAATAGCTATTATTTGATTACAAGCGAACTAAACAGAACCCAAACCGCATAGTAAATATGCGCTACTCCCACTTCGTCTTCACTTCTGCGCGACGGTAACCATGACCACCCCTGTAAACACTTTCCAGATTTAGAAGCAAGCTACGAGGAGTCCACATATTCAGTGTTTTTCAAATGAATTTTGCAAGTCGAGTTAAATTGACTGCACGTTACAAATTTAACATTTCCTTTTTAATGTGTTTCATAAGGCTATTCTATTTAATTATGTAGATAATAATAATAATAATAATAATAATAATAAGTTTATTCCTTCTAAAAAATATTACAATTTTTGTAGGAAGAGGTTCTGCACTATGTATATGTAACAAAAAGAAAAGAGAAAAGAAAAAAAACAGAACGGCTTACATACATAAAAAAACACCCTTTATACTGTAAATCATTAAAATATAGACACAACAAAGTCAACAAAGTTAAAACTTCCATATCTAATCAAAAAATGATTGGTATAATTACCTTGCAAAATATCTTTAGAGATATACAATAATTTAATACAATTTTCCTTTTAATTAGCAAATATTTGGTATATAAATTATTATCGATTAGTTGAAACTAAAATTCTGACAGCTATAAATATGACCTTCTACAATAGCATCATTTTTGTTTGAATAGAAAGTAACAGTTCTACGTCAGGGCAGGCCAGTCTTGGATCTAGTTGGCGTGGGAAAGGGAGGCATCCACAAAGGAACAAATTAAAAACAAATTTGCACTTCCCGGGTCACCGATTACCAACTTTATGGCTTGTTCCGATTTTAAAGGTGCAGGTGTTATTGTAAATTATTGATCCCTGAATGATATATTGCTGTATGCCGCTGATGTACAAAAGGCTAAAATATTGGAACGACAAGTATTCAAGAATACGTGGCAAGTAAACTTAAAACGGTAAATTACTAACAGTGATAAAGTAAATAGTTTATTTGATCGTCATTAATTGCCATTATCGTTAAAAAAAAAGTTGACAAGGGGAAAAGTCTTATACTTATATTATAAAAATCCTACTGACTTACCACATTGATACGATGTAATTGTTTTGGAACCGCTGACTGCACCGATAGTTCTGTCTCTGTTTACAAGAATCTGTGCACACCTATTTAGATCTCGTTGTACTTAGTCTATAACTCACAGTTTTCGCTAGCGTTTCCATATTATGTTACCAACATACCATACCATTTATTCATTGTTACTGTACTGACAAGTTAATTTAGAACATTTTTTCGCACTTATTAATACACATATCACAAACACAATATCCTTTTAAAAACGAAAACAGTTAAAATAAGAATCTAGAAAAATAAATTATTTCACTTATTGAAATGAAATAACATTGTTCTTTGTTTGTTACAAGATGCTAGACAATGAAGCGGCCGACACGACACAAATATTCACCTAATTTTATGTAGTATGCAAGTCGAGGATGATTCCAGGGGTTCTCAATAAGTTAATTAATTTTAAGCAGTGCTTTAAGAAAGTGCTTATTAAGTGATTATTAATTGATTCTACGTTAAAAATCAGTGACGTTCATTTAAGTTTGTTTTTGGTAAAACATTTGATGAGACATTTGTTATTTTATATTTTATGTACTTAATATATATGTATGAAGTTCTTTTAATCATGGCAAAATTAATTTAAAAATAAAGAATGTGTTGTAAGATTTTTTAAACACCCTATATGTTAGAAATAAATAGACACCTACTTAAAAGTTTTCTTTTATAAATCACACGAGTCACCTTTCTACCACAGCCCAAGTTAAAAATATTTCACTATTGGAGCACGCCTTTCCTATCTTAAAATGCCTTCAGATACGGATGTAGCGTCCAACTTCACCGATAAAATTTAACGTAAACTGACAGCAACATTTAAATGTCATTACCTATCCACTCAACTTTTTTTTTCCTCATATTTATACGACAACCTTCACCTAAGTTATCCAACAGTAATCGGGGCAGAAATGAGGCTATAAGTAGACAGTTTTTATTGAGGAACGCATTTCCGGTGCACCACAATGCATCCCCGGTGTCACAGTGCGAGACACTTTTGTGCTGCCGTCACCAAGTAGGGGGTGAGAAATCGAATTTATTAGCTTTTGAGCGTGTTGGGGGCACCCTCGTAATCATCAGATTATGATATTTATGTAATTTTTATGATTCTGACCTACTAGTTTTTGGATTTCGGCTGTGAAATATATCGAAGTTATTTATTTATTTCTATTTCCTTACAAACACCGAATATTATACCTAGGATATTTCATAAAACCCAAAATGTCACGTATCTACTACAGATAAAGTCTGCATCTAGGCACAAAAAAATTGTACGAAACAAGTACTTAGATTTTGTGAATTTTTTGATGATGAATACAAATCCCCATCCTAAGAACCGATTTATTAGGCGATTTTTTTAGTAAAACGCTAAAACATCCCCAAAACAGGGTGAAATATAGACTGAAATAATGAAATGCAACAATTTGTAAATACTTTAAGAAAATATTTTGAGCATTAGAAAGAGATATGTGCAAAAAAATACCAAATAACGAATGTTAGTGCAAAATAATGTAAAAAATCATAGTCTTTTTATACTACCAAATATATAAATGTACGAATAGAATTGTCAATATAGACAAAATATCAAAAAAAAATTGATACAACATATCCCTCGAACGATTAGAAACCACCTACAGACCAGGGTCTCACTTAACTTTTTAAGTCACACATTTTTGTTACCGCATGTATACAGTATGTCCAGAGAAAAGGCGTTGAATAGGAAAAACTTTCTTATTTTTTCATTTTATGGAAAAAAGTTACTCTTGATAAAAAATTTTGCTGGTCCTTAAAGTAAGATTGAAACAGAAAAATTTAGATTTCTTGTACGGGGTGTTCAAAAAACTGAAGAAACATTAAATGGTACAAGAGTAAAGAGCACTTATTCGTGAAGATGTGGAAGTAAGTTACTAGGAAAAGTTGTTCAAAAGTAAGAGGCAGTCTCTACAACCAATTTTCGAAAAAATATGCCTACTTTTTTTTTATTTACTCAAACACCATATTGAGCACATGTTTTTAAAGGGACAAGTAATTCATCAAAACTTCTAAGCTCATCTAAATATATTGAAGCAATGGCATGTCTATTCGCATCCTTTAATTGATCAATATTGGAATCTATTAAAGGTGTGCGGTAAACAATTTGTTTCAGTCGACTCCATAGGAAAAAATCCATTATTGTCAAATCTGGACTCCTAGGAGGCCACTGAACTGGTCCTTGTCTCCCAATCCACTGGTATGGAGATGTTTGGTCTAACCATTATCTTACATCTGCCGTATAATGTGCTGGGCATCTATCTTGTTGAAAATAAAATGAACGACGGTATTCTAACAGAAGGTTTTCTAATTCACCGTTAGGAAAATTAAAGGTCCTTTACAATTTCAGACCCATATCTATAGTACCAGTAATCAGTAAAGTCTTTGAAATAATTATCAAGTGTAGGATTATTAACTACTGCGAAGAAATGAATATTTTCTCACATGCTCAGTTTGGTTTTCGTAAAGATAAATCTAATGTCAAGGTATTATTGAAATTAGTGGATAAGATAGTAGATGGATTCGATAAGGGAATGCGTACGATGACTACTATTTGTGACCTTACTAAAGCCTTCGATTGTGTTAATGTTAATATAATGCTAAACAAATTAGAATATTACGGTTTCAGAGGTATTACCTCTAAGTTTGCTATCTTCATACTTATCCCACAGACAACAATATGTTAGCATGAATGATCATGAGTCAGGTCTACACCCCATAAATAACGGAGTCCCTCAAGGCTCTGTTTTAGGTCCAATTTTGTTTCTTGTTTATATTAACGATTTGCCTTTTTCCATTGGTGAAGATTCATGTATTTTATTTACTGATGATACGATACTGGTCAGCCTATGAACAAAATTGAATAATGACTGTGTACTGATTGCTAGAAATTGGTTCTCATCAAATCTATTAAAATTAAACAATACCAAGACAGAATTGGTTAGTTACTTCATGTAAACGATCTCAAAAAGTTAGTGCCAAATTACTTGGAATTTATTTCGATACTAATTTAAGTTGGTCAACACAAGTAGAAAGACTATGCTCAAGGTAGTGCTCGCAAATTTTTTGTATGAGGTTGTTTCAACATTCTCTCTGAGGATATATTGAGTACAGTGTATTTTCCTATAATTCATAGCCACTTAACTTATGGGATAATATTATGGGGTAATTTTAAGTCTATTAATAGGATTTTTGTTTTGCAAACATCAGCAGTACACATTCTTGCCAGTGTACCCTATTGGACCCCTTGTCGAACTTTATTTAGGAAATATCGTGGATGTGGATGTGTTTTAACGAGTTTTAAAAATTGTGTAGAAATTTTTTATTGAATAACTGTTTCTAAAATGTTAGAGACATTTTAGAAATTAATGCTTACTAAAAATGTACTATGTATATAGAAATGGTCAATAAATAAATACTAGTTGAGAGAATTTGCTACTTGAATGATCTAATTTATATTTTTGGCTCTAAAAGCTCACTTATTTTGTGTGACTTATGTTTCTCATTTAAGCGTATGGTGTTATCACTCCCTGCTTGGAATTGGTACGAATATTTGAAAGAGAAAGCATACTCTGTTTGTTATTTTTAGACATCTGTCCATTTTTACCCAAACAACTTAATTTTTTAAACAGTTATAACGTGTTTCTTTGGGTTGATAAGAATTGATTAAGAATTTCCGAATTGGAGAAAAGGTTTGGTGGGGGCTCTATCTCTTAATATAAACCAAACTTAAGACTGGTTATTATGTTATAGAGAAAAACTATTATTTCCGTATTTAATTAATATTTCGATAAACAAAAGAAAAATGTAGGTGACTACCTAATTATATCTGGAAACTACTGACAAATAGCACAGTAATTTTAAATGAAAAAGTATCTCAGACCTTTAATCCCAAAGGTGTGATATTTACGACCTCAACCTCCGACCGCCCAACAAAAGTTAAATTTTATCCGGAAGCCATAATTCAGGTGACTATAAAATACACGGATATTTACTTTAAATTCACCACGGCCTGTGGCTTGCTACTGTATATTCTGTGGGTATCAAAATCCCCCGTATGCGTTCCTTTCAGACATCAGTACTATTAAATAGGATTTCATAGGGGATATAAATAAATTGGATTTTTTTATTATTCTTTTTTGGCGATATAAATTTTGCCTTTTTATGCCGTGTTCTGCAAATTTTCGCTTTCTCCCCGTCATTGTTGATGTGTTCGCTTTGTGCGTCCTGTTCGTCAGGAACTCCCACATATTTCATATGGCCAGGAAGACGTCAGCGATTTTACGCATCTTTATATTGTATTTCAGCCCATCCGGAAGGATCCTGAATGAGAACAATCAAAGCAAGAAAAGGCACGTTATAGGATCTTATAATACTGAAAATTAATTTCGTTATTGTTTACTTTACTAAAAATATACATCTCTCGGTGCTAAAATTGGAAACATATTTTGAATATTAAATACGGTATTATAAAAATAAATACACTTTAGGAAATCTTCTCGTATAAGTGCAGAAACTTTAATGACACCTGCCTCAGGAAAAAATAAGCTAATAGGCTAATATAAACCGAGATGTATGTTAAAATTTTTAACTTACTTAAAAAATTAAAGATAAAAAAAAATAATTATTTTTGGCGATTTTCAAAAAGAAAAATAGTCGTAAAGCAATAAAAAAAGCAAATAGTAGTTTGAAGTTTCTAGTTTGGGGACCTAAAAGTCAAAAATTTTAATAGTTAGCCACCTTTAAGACATCAGAAGAAACTCAGCGGAAAAAAATTTGCAAAATTTTTGTTTCCCTTTCAAAAGGTCCACGGGCTTCAACATTTTTTTTTTTGGGATCCAGCTTTATTAATTTGATTTCATTACTTGTATTTAATTTGAGCTGTTCTAGAGCTTTGTAGTACCAAGATGTGTTGCTGTGTTATCGTCGTTCAAAGCAAAAACGACCTTTTTGGTTTTGATAAATTAATTACTCAGGACTAATTATCGTACAGAAATCCTAAGCAAGGTTTTCAAATCTTCAAAATGTCTTCTATAAAATGATCTTATTGTTTTTTGTTAAAAAAAATTTTTACGATATAGGAAACTTGATTAAAAAAAGGTAAAATATTGCGTACTTTAGGATTTTTGTTAAACTTGAGAAAATTTTAAAAATAATGAATGGACTAAGGATATTTAATTTTTTTTAATCTCAAAGTATCCCAAAGAAAGCCTCGAGAGTTCAAACTGATGTGATTTTATTTTTATTGTTATCCGAATGATTGCCAAATATCAATTAAAAGATACATTTTAAATCTATTATTAATTTTCTTAAACTGAAAATGTTTCTTTTTTCACAAATATCAATATTATTTAATCAAAAAAAACGAACAATTTAGAATTTTTTGTGTCCTTTAATTTCGCAGTTAGTTAGAACTCATAAAAATAATGGATGCAAGAAGTATTTTTTTGCAAAAAATATTCGTTGAGAAGTTCCGAAAAAAATTAAAAATTTTTATATTCTTTATAGCAGGCGTGATACGTATGATGAAGATTTAGGGCGAGAACTAGTTTCCTTCAGTGAAATTTCTAATCCTAATAACCAAAAAAAATCTAATAATGTTTTTGATTGTTTATTCGATTTAAAAAATATATATTGTCGTTTTTTAGTAATCTACTCCATTTTCAAGATATCCTACTTTCTGTAAGAAAAAGCGGCATATAAACAAGTTAAAGGTCATAGGAACAGTTCCAAGCGCGAAGTAGAGGGAAGAAGATAATATTTTCCCTTCCCGCTTTGGAAATCTATAATAATTTTATACTTACTAATAATAAATCATAATGGACTAATATATTTTTTTTCAAATGGAAACATACGGCATGAGGGGGCTCGTTGAAAAGCCTATAGAAAACTGAGTCCAGCTATACCAAATAAACAAGTTTTATTTTTTCAATTGGTTTTTAGGGTTGTATAAAACACCTACTTAACAAGTGAAATAAAATTTAATTATCTTCCAATATGTCATGTCGTTCTGCAGATTACTATAATTAGTACACGTAATAAAAATTGCATATGATTTTAATAAAAATTATTACGCGGTGTCGGAAGATAAAAATAAAAATTCAATATTCAGGTGTGACATTATCCTAGGGCAATCGTATTTATTAATTATTTCGTATAAAAGTAATAGAGATTGTGGCTTACGACGATCCACTAAACTAAATTTCATTAATTACCTTCAGAGATGATCGTTTTGATGTATTCTTATGGGAGTGTAAATTCCAACAAGTTTGTAAGAAAAACATTTTACAAACTTCTACACGCTCTCAATGCACTGATTGCAGCTGCTGTATTCTGGATATCAAATTAACTAGTGTATCTGACTTTAGACTTTATAAAAGGATTAAAAAGGGCAAATGAAACTTCAGCTCAGTAAAGCTTCTCCAGTTTTTTAAGCCAAAACCTAGATTTTTGGAAGTAGACGAAATTATCTTTTCAACAGCTCAGCAAATGTTAATTTATGATTAATAGTCATACCGTGATCGCAAAAGTACTCTGGACGAGTAAAAGCCGATTCATTTAGTTTGTAGTCAAATTCAAGGGCATGATTTTTTCTTCCCCCCAATATTTAGCAGAAGTTTGTTATTGAAACACCATTCTTGGATTTCATTCAAGTTATTTTTTATTCTGATACAGTCATTCATAGGTTCTATTGGGTAATAAAGTTTTATATCGTCTACAAATAGGTCAATATCAGTGTCGTTAATAAAAATTATAATTAAAATGGGGCTCAGTATGGAGCCCTGAGGAACACCAGAAGTTGTCGATATTTCAACAGATTTCAGTCCACTCAGTTCAACATACTATTTTTTTCACATAGATACGAGTTAAAAAATTTAAATAATCATCTAAGGCATTTGAAATATCTGTATAGGCGACATTAAATACAATTTTATCTACCCCATCTGTGGTATGTACAGAAACAAATTAATATTCACTTATAAGACGTATTTAAAGTGCAAAGATTTCTCACTTAAATAACTAAGTATTTACTTTGAACAACTCTTCAGACTGAGTTGTTTCATTTCTGTTACACCCTGGACTTATTTACTGCTAAAGTTGAATTGTAACTGGAATAAAATCATACTATTGTGCTGCTTACATTAAGTAATAATTAAAAATAAAGCAACTGTAACAAAGGGAAACAGCTCTCCTTGGAAAATGGGTATATCAGAAAAGTGTAAAGCACGTGGGTTCACTCAGGGTTGTTTTTATATGAAATAAATTTAGAAAACCGATTCTAAACAATATCATTTTCAAAAATAACAAACAAGGAGATAGATGAATAACAATGCTCCCTTAATTATTTTTTAATTAACGAAAGTGGGTTTGTGAAATAAAGGCATAATGAAAATTTTACAATTCTCGATAAATAATTCATTATATTAGCATCATTTTCTTTTGTCCCTTTTATTAAGGCTTTCCTTCGGTTTAATCCTCCCCGAAGGACAGTGCCGCACAAAGCGTGGGTAGAGGATGAGGTAAAATCAACTGTAGGCTGTAGGTTCTGGTTACTAGGAATTAATTACTAGTGAGGTTCTGCATTTTACGGACGCTACCGCTCGGGGGATCCTCTTTGTTCGGATCGGAATACACCAAACCTCAAACTCAGTTGGAGTTCTTTCTCGCCTTTCCAGCAAACAGAGAAAACGATTTCATGGATTTTAGTTAATGATGCGTACACAAACCAGGTAAATGCTTGAGATTTCATGAGGCCATTCATGAGCTTCGTGATAATTACACTTCGTTGTCATTAAGATTAACCGGGAGGATCTCACATTAAGATATCGTAATTCTGATGATTTATGACAAGACAAAATAACCTTTGAATAAGTAAATAGTATCTTCGTTAAATAAAACATTGTATTCAATATATTGAAAAGGCCAATAATGGAAAGTAAGCGTTAATTTTTCCTTAATACAATAGGTAAAGTGCGATTCTCTCTTCAAAACAAACAAAAAAAAAACAAAAGTGCAAACCGACACAAATAAGTTTGCATCTGAGGCAGCTCCGCCCGCAAAGCACACTGCATGAATCAGAAATGCAAACTTTTTGGTGTCGGTTTGTATCAATTTTTTGTAAATCGCTCCCTACAAGTGCAAGAATCCCTCAAATATTGAGCCTGTGACATGGTTTCTAGTTAATTGCTCAACAATAATGGAAGAAATAGGCTTGGTATAGTCTAGTAGTACCTTAGCAACTACCTAAATTTAAAATTTAGTAAGTAATAATAAACTTATGGCATTTTAGGTTAAAGGTAAAATGTTCTGACATTCACAACAGAAGACATAGACCTAAATTTGTTATAATTAAAACATTTTTGTAATTTGGAAAGAAACTTACTGTTGTCATTTTTCCCACGTAATAATGTGAAAGCAAAAGTTACATGTGCATTGAAATGGCACCAACAAAACATTTCAAATCGTCAGAATAACAATAAAGAAGATAATAGGAGATAATACATCTTAAATGCCTGTAACATTATTAATATATTGTGTATCGCTTCATATTTGTATAAGTCGCTTATCTCTGGGGAGATATCCAGCATCAAACCTGTGTCAAATTGACGCCTTGGCCCCAATAGAAATAGTTTCAAGTCATCTTCTATTGCATTTTTCATAACTTATGTCATAACAAATTTTAGGCTTATTCATTGATTTGTTGGAGCACCGATCTTAAGAGATAACGTAACAAATCACGTTCATTCACCTGAGACCGTTGGATCTCTTGTAAAAAATATCAACATACTTAAATGTAATCGGATTTGGAACGTGCATTCCTTAGCTAAAATTAATTACGGCGAATACCTTAATGGGGGCACGAGCTGATTGCGAGTACAATGAATGCTATATGTTTACGTACAACACGATCTCATGTCCATTGACTAGCTATATAATGCATATTTTCCATGTTTAAGCTTCAAATAAATAAAAATGCTTCGCAACGCTTTGAACAGCTGTACACGTGCAAATTATTTTATCAAAATTCCAAAACGTTGTAAATATATTTATGGTCGATCTTTTGTTATTACGACTGTAGGTATTTTCAATCATTCTGTATTTTGCAATGCACAAATACGTAAGCTTCCAAAAAATGAAATTTAATACTATTTGGACTCATTACTGGTAATAAAAGCGCTGCGAGGATACGATATGATTGGAAGTGATCCTCAACAATGTTTTAATTCTTTTTCTTCACTGGCTGATTAAAAAATTGCTATGATCATGCTGAATTTGATTTTTAATTTTTTTTTTACTCTTTTTAATCTTTAATGAACCTTGTGATTTTCAAGAAAAACAGGATTAAGTGAAACACCTCAGCATTCGCGTCCTTTAGAAAATAATCAAAAACTCAACAATAATTTATGAACATATTTGTCAAATATGAACAATAATCAAATAATATTGACAGAAGATTTACGTACCTTTTCCAAGGATTTAAATGTTTGCGTAATCATATTCAACGCCAATTTAAGTTAAACGTTTCAGCCGGTATTATTGGACATTTTTTGATTGGATCTATTATTGTACCAGTTCTATAAAATTGAGAAAAGTTATTCGGAATTGCAACAATTTTTTGTTTGAAGATGTGCCATCGCAACTAACATTAAAATGGATTTTATGCAGAATAGGCATCACAATTTTAGTGTTTCTTTTCAAAATTGCCA
Organism: Anoplophora glabripennis; assembly: GCF_000390285.2. Lineage (NCBI taxonomy): Eukaryota > Metazoa > Arthropoda > Insecta > Coleoptera > Cerambycidae > Anoplophora > Anoplophora glabripennis. The sequence continues at coordinate 747,946 of NW_019416241.1, forward strand.
GTTTCTGAATAAACGGATAGGGTAAGAAAACAAGTCGAATCCCAGACCTTACGCCAACTATACAACTTAATGCCTAAACTTTTAACACTCTGTATTATAAAGACTTTAAAATAATAAATCTGAGTAGCTTCAACCTTAGACAAAAAAGGTAGTCGTGTTTATTGATGATAAAATGAACCATTTACGAGAAAAAGAATAATAAACGAATCCATGTTTTATTTTTAATAAAAAGGGCCATGATTTCTATTTTTTTTCTCGTTGGTCAACTCGTTGAAATATCTTCTGGTTTGGCAGAGCACGATTAGGAAATCTGTTGTGATATAACCTTCTGGCTTGTAAAGCATTGCAAGACGCAAAACCATACATGAGGTGCATATCTCCATTGTCAGTAAACGTGTATTCCATATTTCGAATTAATTCACAATTAAATTCACCACGAAATCCACAAATCGGTAAATTAATAACAAAGTAAAAGATCAATGTGTCAGCGATGTCACTTTGTTGTGGAGAAAAAAAATAGAAAGCATGGCCCTTTTTATTAAAAATAAAACATGAATTAGTTTATTATTAGTTTTCTCGTAAACGGTTCATTTTGTCGACAATAAACAAGATTACCTTTTTTTAGTCTAAGGTTGAAGCTACCCAGATTTATTATTTTAAAATTTTTATAGAAACTTATCATCTTATTTTTTCATGTTCTATCTATACCCAAGAGATTTCTCACATTTTCCCGGACACCTTGTATACTGCTTATTAAAAAACTGTTTCGATTAACTGTGTCCACTGGGATTACTATGAATCAACAGTTTTATTATCTCCAATTTCTTATTTGTTTTTTACTATAAATACATGTATCTAGATACTATAGACGACAACTATTTAAAATGCTACATATTAATTCTGTTTAGTCTAGAATTATTTTTATAAGAGTAGATTTGCCTAACCAAAAATCACACTAAAAAAGCAGACAAATACAAAATCAATCCGTTTTCGTTTTTAATTATTTTTGATAGTTTTATATTTGTTTGTTTCTGCCTATTTCCATAGTTAGAGATATGAATTATGTTTATTCTATTATACTTATTTCATCTTTTATTATTTGTTCTATGACCTTTCATCAAGAGTGATCGCAAATTTTTGATTTCACAAATTCTCGTGTTTTGTAATCTTTGTGCTCGTCTACTTTTTACAGATTCAGAGGTCTCTCAAACATAATGTTTATTGCATTTACAAGATATACAATTTTTTAAATTTTGAAAATCATTATTTGGGTGCGTCTTTGAGAAAAAGGTTTTTCAGTCAAGTAATGCTTTACGGACTTCTATTTTCCTTTTTTTTAGTTTTTGACTTTATACAGGGTCGGAAAGTCCCCATGGTTCATCGGCCGGTACGTGACAGCGATATAGTAAGTCATAGAAATCCATGCGATAGAGAAAGGTGGCTATAATGAAGGCGTCTCATAGTCACCGCCCGTTTCGCCCTTCCACAAATAAGATCCACTTCCACTTATAATTCAGCGACCGTTGGTCATCTTTGTTTTCGTCGTTTGCCTTTTCTGTAATAGATATCACTACTTATAAAACTCTAGAAATTTTAATTTGATGTAAAAACGAAAACAATATAAACTTATATAGCTTATGGTTTTACTACAGCTTTTGTTATTAATCTGACAAAAGTTAACTATCGGGCAGTGAAAAGTTGCTAAAACTTATCGATTCACTAGCATAATAGGGCTTATAAATGAACCGCATGTGCAAAAGTGAAATTATGAAGTGGCTGAAACTGCGAAATTAGTGAACGAACTCTGAAAAGAGATCAAAAGGACCGTGCGGTGGTTTTAAACTAAGCATGTGATCCAGTCGTTCAATTTAAATTTTCTAACTTTGGATCTTTGATTGAATTACACGTCGGGAAACAAGGGTTCATTTCGATAGAAAAAGACAGACAATGAAATGGCACAACATTATAGAACCAATGACTTCAAATCGGATTCAACTGTTTGATTTCTGACTTCCCGTTGTTACTTACCCTTTTATTTCCTCAAGAGTGTGTAATTGTTTTATACAGGCTGTTTCCTAAAAAACGTCGCAAGGCATAGCTCCGTTATTTATAGTCTAATTTTAAAAACAAAAAATTAAATGAAATGTCTCTAAATACACTATAGAGCCTATTAGAGCTTATTTACTATTTTTTTTTTTGAAAAGCGATAGTCAACTTTTTTTCAAATGATAATATAGTATTTTTGTTATTTATTATTACGCAGATTTATTTTCTGAATCCAACAATGTATAATTGTGAACTTGACTTTTGTAAAGCATTTATTAAAGAAAAGACAACAAAATATTAGTCGATACCGCATTCGGCGCCCAGCCACTAATTCATGACAAATGTATTTTAACTAGGTAATCGTCTGTGCCATGGAAAATAAAAAATAATACAGCAAATCAAATAAAACTCAAAAGAGAATTTTGTAGTTAACAGAAAAGAAACAATAAGTACAATGAATATCAATTAAAAAAAAAAACAATTTAATTAAATATATTAACCATTATACAAAGTTCAACATGAAATAACAGTAACATTAAACGAAGAACAACAAACACAAAACAACTAAAGAAAAAATTGTAGCCGTAGTTCTCTATCATTTTCCTCTAATGCCTGTACTTTTTGAGGAATGTATGGCTTGAATTTGTGGTTTTTCAATACTGCATGTGTACAGTTTTCTTTGATGCTCTAATATTATTAGAAATTTCCCCAATGGAAGTTCTTGGATTTTCTTTAACTTTAGGAAGAACATTGAACTCGATGTTTTCATTAAACTGGCGTTCTTTTCGCTTTGGTTTCTTAAAAGCACCAAAGTTTATCAAATTTTCTTCAAGTCTTACAAATCTACGTGGTTCTGAAACTTATCTTTCTAGAAATAGTTGCCTGTAAAGGCGGACTCCTGCACCACGATTTTTATTACACCGAAAGTATACCTGAATCATGTCCGTCAATTGATTATTACTCATATTTTGCACTGTTGAGCTTATTTCAATAAATAACCTACTGTAAGTAACACAGAAAGGGAATGATGCGAAAAAACTGGGACGTGAACTATAAAATGGCATTTATTTGTTTTGTTGTATTATTTTTTGTTTTCCAGGCATACATGTTTAGTCAAAATATGTTTGTTGTCAATTAAGCGACCGGGCGCTAATATTGCCGTATTGACTAATATTTTCAAGCTTTTTTGTAATACATGATTCATAGAAGTAAACTTTATATACATCGTTGAATTCAAAATAGAAATCTGCACAAAAATAAATAAAAAACCTATATTGCCATTTGGAAAAAAACGTTGACTATCGCTTTTCAAACAAAAAAAAATAAATACGGAGTTATAACTTAAATTATATCCATGGCATATTTTTCTAAATAAAACAGTACGCCACTGCTTTACGGTAACAACCATGACATCTTTATATTCGTCTTTCAATTTTCTACAAACTACTACCCTTTTAAGTTTTTCGAAAAAAGCCTTATTTTCGAGTAAAACTTAAAGAACCAACTGAAAACACTTTTATTTAAATGACATGACAAGCACTAATCATTGATTCGAATAAAGAAATATTAATAACATTAGTCATCATTTTAATGATTTTATTTGAGTAAATGCTCAAAAATGCCCCCATTTCCACGAACATTTTGAAGACATTTTAATTTTTTGTCCGCCATATTGGATCCGCCTTCTTGAATTTCGAGATTCTGAGACCAGATTCGTGATCAGCGACCCAACAAACTCTTCATATGTAAGATTCATAGGAATTGAATGTCTTTCGCATCTCTAAGCTTTTTAAAGGTTCCTCTAATAAGCGATGGCTTCCCCGGCATTTAAGGGGGAGGAGGGGAAAAGGTGGGTGAGGGGATTGGTCCGTTTAGGGTGGAAACGATTCAATATTGCTAGTAGGTACTAAAAAAATTTTTTTCAGATTTTTTCAGTCAAAAATAAATTAGGCCAAAAACCGGTCTTAGGGGCCCTCCTCCTTTAAAAGAATAAAAGAGTTTGTAAAAAACAAGAATGGGGATTCATCCCTTATATCAGGCCAGGAAAATGGAAAATCTACTGTTAAAACATGATTCCAATAAGTACTACAATCATGCCAAGTTTCGTTTGCTTATATTCAACTGTTTTTTGAGAAAAATTGAAAAAACCAGTTTTCACCGTATCCCTTTAATGGACTGAAACTTTTAAGGGGAGGCTCCATTAAAAAAATTTAAGTATATTAAAGACCTCTTCTAAAGAATTGGAAAGTTGTGTGAAATGCTCAGGTATACAATTTTGAATATTTTTTCCTCGAAAACTAGATTCGAACACACAACACTAACTTCAGGTTCGTGTTCAGCACGTTCGAAAACAAGGGGGTAACAAAAATGTTGTGAGGAAGAACATTCTTTGACTTCGTTTGATAAGAACTTACAAATTTGAATTTGATTTTATTTGAATTAGCTTAATATTGTTGCTAGTCTATCAGAAACTATTATTATCTTAACTGAGGTATGTTACTACGAAAATAATATGTAAACTCTACATTTTAATGCATCAGCATTTTATGAAAACGTTCTGGTAGTCATGAAACGTCATTAGTTACTAACGACGTTGTCATGACTTGACTCGACCAAACAGCAGGTAAGACACGTTCGCGCTCTAACGCGCCCATCGGGTCACCTTTGACCCAGCAACGCTTGGTGTGTCTCAATCCACCGATCTGACAGCCGCCACTTACTCACCTGGACAATAATTGATACTTCGAGAATGATTGTTAGAAATTCGTCGGCATCCTGAAACAATTTATTTTGGTTTTGTAAACGTGGTTGTATTTTATTTTACTTTGAGTAATTGGATTTGTCAAATGTATTTATTCACGTTGTCAACTATTTTTAAGAGATTCAGTTTTCTGTCTTCTAAATTTAAAATTAGAATGTCTAAATTTTCAGTCGCAATTGGAATATTTACAACAAAATGGAAATAAAGACACTTTTATTAGTCCACTTTAGAAAACATTGTGTTTGGTTTCTCCAGTTTAAATACAACTTACAGAAAGCATGGGCCGTTTTTCAAAATATAGTAAGTACTCTATAAGTCCTCACCAAAATTTTATGTACGGGGTGTTCCAAAGTTCGCGTCTCGGGTCCATAACGGAAAAACGAAGAACGACAGTAAAAATCTGTTTAAATGGCCTGAATAGGGATAAGGTCCGTTTCGCAATTGAAAAACATTTTTTTTTCAAGTTCGGGAAATAAAATAAAATGACGTCAACAACTTTTTTTTCCACTAATATACCCATTTTTTATAACAAAAACTATCAATTTTTTGCGCAGAAATTTTTTTCTTTATATCTTCTACTTAAAAAGTTACGATAGCAAACGTTATACAAAAATGTATTCTATTGTTTTGGAACTAGTCATGACTTAATCAACATTACTGTGAAAAACAATCGCTGTAACTCCTGTCACAAATTTGTTTACATATTATATGCTATGTTCTTCTTAAAAAAGGTCACTCCACAATGTTGCGTTTGTGGACTGTATGACCAAATTAAAGAGAAAAAAAAAAATTGCGAAGGTGAAGTTGCACACTTACCCCTTAATTGCAGCAACAACACCAATCACCAAGAAGGCACCAAAATAAAAATCAAAAGCGTGACGAGCGGCGAATCTATCGTCTTGCGTGTACTTCTCGGAATCGAATGGTTCACTCGCGGACAGGGTCTTCGGTCCAACCTCACACCTTTTTTTCCGCGAGTTATAATATTAAAAATAAAAGTGTTGCTAATTGTACATACTAAGTCTAACTTAAAAACTAATTAATCGGCAGGACGCACCACACAAAGAAAAATAGAATAATGAATATACATAATGATGGTTAAATAGGATAACCAAATATACAAAATATTAAACAGTTTTAATTGTAACTAATAAATATAACAATAACTAATAACAAAACACAAAACAAAATATAAAATTATGATTATTGCTTAAAAAAAGTTTCGATATGCATGCCTCCTACTCCTAAGCATTTATCCAACCTTTTCCTAACTTCCCTTGTGGTTTCTCTTGAAATATTCTCACAAACATGTCGAATCTTTTGCTTTAAATGCTCCAAATTTCTCGTGGGTGTCTTATATACTTGATTTTTTAATGTCCCCATAAAAAAAAGTCTAGGGGCGTTAAGTCTGGATACTTTGAAGCCCATTAATTCTAATCCACTTAGTTCCGAAAGTATTTCTTAAATAGTCTGTAACTCTTTTAGCATTATGTGGAGGAGCACCATCGTCTTGCAACCACATATTCAACCTGAGCTGAAGCGGCACATGTTCAAGCAGTGCTGGAAGCTCCTCTTGCAAAAACTGTAAATAGCTCTTAGCGTTCAATACATTTTCATATAAGTATGGGCCAATTAAATGCATTCCAATAATTCCACACCAGACATTTATTCCATAATGGCCCTGATTTTGAATGGGATTAACATAGTGTCGATTTTCAGTGGACAAGTAATGTTTATTTCTTCTATTTGGCTTGCCATTATTTATAAAAACGACTCTCATCGATTCCAAGAATATGTTGTAAGAGTCTATTATCTAATTCCAAATTAACTATTATTTGGGCCACATAGTTGTCTTTTTTCAGCATGTAACGGGTGATTCATTTAGAGGTACTTTTTTCAACAACAAAAAAAATAACAAAATTCTATTTTATGGTGCAATCTTTATTATTATACAAAAAAACTATTTCTGACATTTATTTTTTAAGCTTTATTTCTTTCAAATGTTGTCCTTGACTGCGGTTGAGATGGTCCATTCTGAAGTTCCAATTTTCGATGACACGTTCGAGCATTTCGAGTGGAATTTGACGAATGACCCGAGTAATGTTGGCTTCCAATTCCTCAATCGTATTCGGCTTATCCATATAGACTTAGCCCCAAAGGAAAAAGTCTAGAGGTGTGATGTCACATGATCTAGGAGGCCAATTCACTGGTCCAAATCGTGAAATTAACTGTTCATCGAATTGTTCTCGCAATAAAGCCATGGTTGCACGGGCTGTATGGCAAGTGGCGCCGTCTTGTTAGAACCAAATGTCATCGAGATTACGGGCTTCAACTTCAGGCAGCAAATAGTCCGTTAGCATGGCGCGATAACGGGCGCCATTCACAGTTACGCCTGCCGGCCTCATTTTTAAAAAAATATGGACCGATGATTCTACCAGCCCATAAACCACACCAAACCGTTGTTTTGCCTGGATGTAATGGCAGCTCTTGAAGTTCTTCGGATTGTTCTTCGTCCCAAATACGGCAATTTTGTTTATTAACATACCCATTAAGCCAGAAATGGGCCTCATCGCTGAACAAAATTTTGGTCGAAAACATTGGATCTTCTTCAAGCTGTTGAAGAGCCCAAAGACTGAAACGGTGACGATTTGGAAGGTCAGCCGGCTTCAATTCTTGAATGAGTTGAATTTTGTATGCTTTCAAACCAAGATCCTTACGTAAAATACGCCAAGTTGTTGCATACGACAAGCCAAGCTGTTGAGATCGGCGCCGAATTGATTCATTATGGTCATCACGTACACTCTCGGCTACCGCCGCAATATTTTCTGCACTTCGTGCTGTATGCGGTCTATTTGGTCGCGTATTATCCAATAATGAAAATTGGGTTTCAAACTTCTCGACGGTGTAGCGAATTGTGCGTTCGGTGGGCCGATTATGTAGACCATATGTTGCTCTAAGAGCACGAAATACACTCCTGGCAGAACGCTGATTCTCGTAGTACAGCTGAATTATTTGTAGACGTTGTGCCGGGCTAAGTCTTTCCATGATGAAATGTCAGAGAGTACTGAACCAAAATACCACGACAGTTCACTCGACTCATGCGTGATCTGTCTTAAGCTCGCTACTGAAAAAAGTACCTCTAAATGAATCACCCGTTATAAGTGCTCCAAGTTATTTAGCCTATAGTCATGGTAACCATTGGAGCTCAAAATTTTTTGCACAGAGCTTCTTTTTAAATTTAATGCAAAAGTGGACTGTCGTATAGAATTTCTAGGATTTTCCTCAAAATATTATATAATACCCTGTCCACGGTAATATCGTTACATACTGATTTTGAAATTCCTTTCCCTTTTCTTGATGAAAATGCATTTTCGTTAGCACGCAAAATTCGTTTTAATATGGCAAATATTTTTGAGTTAACAGCTTGACGCTCTGTATATTTCTCATGGTAGGCATAAGTTAGCAAGTCTTTTGGCATATTTTTGACATTCACCATAAATTAAAATCATGTCAACTTTTTCATTCTTTGTGAACATTTTTAAGTTTTAGCAACCACTTACTAGTTTGTTTATCATGCAAGAAATAGCGTTTGACAGAAACCAATATATAAACAGACTTGTGACAGCAGTTTCAGCCATTCTTTTCACAGCAATGTTGATTAAATCATGACTAATTCCAATACAATGGGATACATTTTTGTATAATGTTTGTTATTGTAACTTTTTAAGGAGAAGAAATGGAGAAAAAAATTCTGCACAAAAAATGTCGATAAAAAATAAATAATTCTAGTTATTATAAAAAAAATTGATGACGTAATTTTTTTATTTTCTGAATTTTGAAACAAAATATTTTTCATGTGGAAAACGGACCTTAGGGAGTCCCGATTCACGCCATCTAAACAGATTTTTACTGTCGTTTTTCGTTTGTCTGTTATGTGCCCGAAACGCGAACTTTGGACACCCTGTACAATTACACACTAGATATGCCTGTAAAGAAAATAGTTGTTCTTCACAAGGTTTCATCTTCGTATATCTACAGAAAATCTACAACTATTATTGAGACCAGTTGAAGTCGTAAACGTCCAAAAGTGCTGTATGTGCTACCGCTACTTTTTTATACCTGATACAAGCCTCAGCACGAAAGATCCTTCAAATGTATGCAATAAAACGCATGAAAACTAATTGCGTGCGTTGTACCTATCTAGTTATGAATACCATTACACAAAATATTCAGGCGTGCCTTATCCAGCCACGCCGAATGCTTGAAAATCACCACAGGATGACTAGGTTCCTTCAGCAGACTGTCGGACGTCGTGGCAGCATTACATGGGCATGGGCATGGTACGGGCAGATAAGTTCGAAGGCTGGAATTACAATTAGCGGGGCCAGTAGCATGCTGTGCCGGATTATAGGCAGTAATCAGGGCTGTTGTGTTGAATCAGGTCCTTTGAGACTTCAGCAGGGAATGACTGGCACATAAGCGAGGCGGGCGTTTCGACATGGAAGTCTTATAAATGTGACAAAAAACGTGCTGGCTTCTTATTTGGTTTTGGTTTGTTAGCGGTGGATGAGAAGCTTTACCGGGGGGCACTTCTTAGCGGAAAATGATGCTCGTATATAGTTTAGAATAACATAATTAAAGATAATATCCATTATTCAAGAAAAGTAAGTAGTTTCTATTTATACAACGTGTCCACAGTGACGTACCTTCACAAAATAAACACCAAAGTTTTATGCATAGGAACCAAGTTTATCCATATCGAAGATGTTTTTAAAACTTTGTTGTTTGATTTGGCGATAACCTGTGTGTGGTTGTGCCTAAAGTTATAAATTCTGAAAAGCAAATAAAGCGGTACTCGTAAAAACGCGAAAAGATTGCATTAAATGAAAATGAAACTTTGTCTTCTATCGAATGGCATAATCAATTTTTATATGTAACGTTTTGTCTCTTCAGGACCATCATCAACTTCATTCTTTTAAATACGACCCATTAAATTTTATTACATTTTTTGCAAGCCTTCATGACCTCTAATACTGTACTGCCTCGGTCCGAACCAGATTCAAAGGTTTTGTCTCGAAAAATTCATCTTCAAATAGTCGTGTTTATCCGAAGGATAAACAATTCAATCCAAGCCTACCCACAATCTAATGGAAAACTTTGTTCAATTTTAGTATTAGGTACCTATACTGCATATCAGAGGAAAATATACAAATCTGAAGATCAAAAGGAGGTTCAAAAGTTAACAGTAATAAATTAATTTATAATGAAGATGACCTTGAGGGGTGGAGGATTAGAAGGAGATTGGAATAATCAATGTAACGAATTAGCAATTAAGTTAAATACAGTGTCATATCAATTTCGAAATATTAGAAAAGTCCTGACCATTGATCAATTATTGAAGCTATATTACTGCCAAGTAGAATCGCATTTGCGATATGGTATCTGTTTTTGGGGGCCATCTTGCCACACTCATAATGTATTTGTTGCTCAAACAATGTGAACATGTTTTTTTCTTTCGTGTGTGGAACAAATTCACGAACGAATACTGTTTCTGCTCGAATTAGAAATACTTTTGCATGATTCAAAAAATTAACTATTATATGGCGTATAAATAATAATAATTACTATACACAGCTACACATAAATTCTATTCTATTATATTCTATTACATAATTCCAGGAATTAACTACATTTAGTATCGTAAAAATGAGTAATTAGACAAATGATTAAGTTAAAAAATAATACTCGAAAAATCAACACAATTTTTTTTATTGTTTCTATATGTTATTTCTAGATTTATTAGTTTTTTAGAAAGGAGTCAATTACTGGTGAATTATTCGGAAATTGTAGTTAGTTGCCCATCAGAAACCTGTTGATTTTGTACAGAATTTTCACGTAAAATTATTGTTTCCTATTTTTACTAGGTATATTGTCGAAAATATTTTCTATAAAATCTCCAGCAGTATTGGTACATACCTTTAAAACCACCATGCTTCTAAACACTAGGCAGTCATTGTGTTATTGTATTGCGTTTATAGACTTTTAGATTGGAAATTAAATTATTTATGTGTATCTTCTGAATGGCTATAAAAGAAATAATCTATACAACTTCTGCAAGAGTATTTTTGCACTCTGTTATTGTATAAGTTCATAGTTGCTTGCCAAAAAAACTTTCTGAACGTAAATAGCTGTTATTAATCATATATATATAAAAAAAATAAAATTACTATCCACTTTTTTGCAATGTGCACGAGTCTGCCAACTTCAAAACGTAAATACAACCGAAATTGGCGGTTACAAGAGTCATCATATAACAACCACTCACGGCAAATCCCTATTCCCCACTGTGCTCCGACCCATCAGCATCCGCATTTGGCCCCAAAACATTCAGCGGAGGGCTTCTCTCTGAATGCATCAAAGACGAAATCGATACGGATTACGTACATTTAAACAGGAATGAGTATCGAGCTGGAGTGATCTTAGTTGGAAAGTCTTGAAATATTTCCAACAATCCACTGGAATTGGACTAGTAGTACTAGAACTAGTTTGTATTTCTCATTTCGCCGCTAAATTTCTCAATGACTTAGTGCTCCATATTTTACTACTGCACTCTTACGACGTTTATTATTATGACAGCGTAACGATACGAAAACTAGAGGATATTTTGTTACTATGAAAGAGATAAATATGATTGCATGAAGAATTTGGTGTTAAAAACATGTTAAGTGTATTTCAAAATAATGTTATGGCAATACTGAAGCAACTATAAAAAAATTTTAATTACATACTTTTGTTGATTTATTAGACATATTACTACTTGTTTTTTAATGAAACTCATTTAACATACCAATCTATAACCAATAGAAATGCAATATTTCGACAATATCAATACAAATTCTATCCATTTTGTCGGTTTATAGTTTATAGTCGCTGTTTACCTTGTGGATTCCTAAAATTTTTACTTTTTTGCAAGAAAAGTCAGTAACATGTGAGATTAAGAATTTATCTCTACCAGAAATTGTGTAACAGGCCACAATAGCCACAAACAATTAAATAAATAAATAAATTAGCAGTAAAAATAGCAAAAGCTTTCGGAAATGTCAACCCCTGTTTGTGGAATGGAGGAATAAATACATAAATAAACAATTAATTTTTTTGCTTTATTTAAAATAAATTAGGAAATAATTATTTAATTTTACTAATAACCAAAAAATTTCATTCATTTTAGCTACTGGATTTTAGCTATTGGATAAAAACTGTAATTTTAAAATGGTAAAAATAAGAATAAATATATTCTATTCGAATTTCTAGTCACCAGGTAAATCTTTTGAACTTTTGAAGACTATAACTGATTTATACCACAACATTTAATTTTATAGTGATAACAAAAGAAACAATATTTTAAAATTTTATATAAGTATTACAAAGTGATACAAAAAGACGCAAAATTATTCAAAAATTATTTTCTAGCATTCATAATACTCCAAGAGAAGGGAACGAATTAGAATGCATTATACGAATAAATTCTTTAACACGGCGCCTAATTTGAATACTGATATAAATAACATTTTTCCTATTAAAAATATTAATGCTATAATTACCTCACCGAGAATTACAATAATTGATATTTAATTCAATTATTTATTCATTTTATTAGTTAATGAAAGTGATTCATTTGCCAGCTGACCTGACAACAACAAATGTCAGAATATGAAGTGTCAAAATAACCATTTGGCATAAATTTAAAATATTAGCAAAATTATTGGCAGTTTCCTAATAATTTAAACTTACCACTAGTTTCGTGAGTCCTAATTAGCAATATCGGTAGAAAATCCAGATGTCGATATAGTAATTTAAAACTAGAAATGTATTTTAAATGTTTATGAAATCCCACTAAGGCACCAATTTATTATATTTTTTAGAAAATAATGAAAATTTCAATAACAAACACAAACGTTTTCTTTTAATTTAGGTGAGATAAAAGTGAGTAACATATTTCAATTGTCATTGCGACTCAGTGTCCAGTGGCTGTAGTGCGCAGAGTAGTTCCACCGCACACACGAAACATACATAATGTACTCGTTACCTGATTCGACGACCAGCAATGGTTGACATATGAACAACATGTACGAGTATACACATCGTGCATAAAACTTTTAGAAATATTTGAGACATCTGTCATGTACCGAATGAAGGGCATACCCACTTCAACCGTTCATGAACGCAGTATTGGCCTACAGTATAATAATAATGTGTTGCCCCCTCTCCCGTACACCACCTCAACTTCTAGGCTAATCATTGTTGTTAGAATGAGGGGAACATTCATATATTATTATTATTTCAGGTTATTAGATATGCCATGAGCTAATAACTACGACTACTACTGCAACTACTACTGCTACTACTACTACGTCAACAAAAACGACAATAGCAACAAATACCTGGTTGCCGCAAGACAGACTTGCACTATACTTCTTAACTTTAGCTAGGAGTTTTTAGCCTGCCCTTGTTGCTCTCTGGTTAGGCTCTGTGGGGCGGATAATTATAGTCAGTTTGGTCTGGGTTTAATTTAGAATAGTTTCTAGCAATCTAATTGATATCCTTTTCATGAATTTTTCAAAAGTATTTGATCTTCTACTTCGTTAGAGATTGTTGATGAAATTTAACCATTGCGAAATAAATATATTCTTTATCATTTTACTAATCGTATATTCTCAGTTAAAATAAGCCTTTTAGGTTTCTTTTCTCAGCTAGGTTTTTATCGGGAATACTTTAGGGTTCAGTCATTGGACCAATCTTGCTCCTGTTGTATTGTTTAGGCTCATATGGAATTGTAAAATGTATGGAAAACCACACTCTGGGAACAATCCCTTATTACAGAGCATCTACTCTATTGAAAAGTGGTGTGAATACTGATTCTTTCTATTAGTTAAAGTAAAAACAATCCTACCTAAATTACCGATTTAGAAATAGAACAATACACAATTTCTATATTCTGCGTAAATGATCAACAACATAATTATAATTTTCAATAAATTGTGTAAATCCTACATTAGCTCTCTATTTAAGGATGCTGCTCCTGTTTGGTCTGCATATTTTAAAAAGGACGCAGAAGCTATGGAACAGAATGAAACAGATTCCTCAGGTTTCCCATCTTTCGTATGACAACAGACCTTTCAAATTACATTTTACATCATTGGAAGAGAAACGTTTACGTGATGATTTCAACATACTCTTTATGGTAACAACTCTGTAAACATGCCTGATAAATCATAATGAGATTTTACATACAGTTATAATTTCTTTTTAAGAATGTTCTAAATCCGCAGAATGTCAAAAATATATTGTGAATAGAGCTTTTGGTACCTAGAAATTCTGGAATCGTCATATTGTCAATACGCCCTTGTTATGTGAGAATCATTGCGATGCTCACATTAATTACGTGTGTTTATTTACTTTTTTGCATACCTATTATTTGATATTCTCTTTGCACTTTTATATGAATAATAGAATATCTTTTTTTGTATTAAACATTCATTACAGACAATGCGCGTGATTTATGTTACCTTGAATTAATTGCCTTTGTACTTTGTCTCAACTCATTCAATATATTTCCTTACCACATGCAGTACTCATCCTCCACATTCACTTTTTATTACAACAGATACTATTAACATTACAATATTAATATTATTGCAAATGAATATTAGGTTTGCTCACTACAAATATCCTTCTAAGGACAGTGCCAGCAGTGATTTTGTTATCGATGACAGAAATCATGAACTATTCTTCACGAGAAAAAACACTCACCTGCTTCCGCAAAAGAAAAATGAGACTCATGTATCACATCCAGCATGAATGACCAACCAATTGAAATAGGCTATTCCCATTCGGCACATGCCTCTTAGCGTAAATTGAACACATTCTCCATACAATAACATTACACTAATCCCCGAAATGTATGCACTTGCTCCGTTCTATTCCTTACCGCAGAAGGCGTTCCACCGTTGATATACGTTCCACTGTTTACTGGAAATTGCCTCCCGCAAATGAAATATGTGGGGACTCGGAAACCATTAATTCTGACGCTCTTATATATTCTACACTTTTATGCGTAACTTTCAGAATGTGGTCCTCTCATGCTGTGCTGAATTTTTATAAAAGAACTGCGGGACGGCATGGATGTACGTGACGGATTCAATGAGGAGGTAATGCTCCGTTTCGGCTAGAGTTCTGAGCGCCCTTTTCTTTAACTAATGTGAGAACAGTTGTTACTGAAAGTAAAACCTGCATGCCATGTGGGGATATGGCATAAAATAACTTATTTTCAAGATCATTGATATAATTTGTGAAGATAAATGATATTTATTAAGGGTCTGAAAAAAGTGAAGAAAATTATCAAAAGTGAAGTGAATTATTCGCGTGTAATGGTACATCACACTGTTTAGGAAGCAACTAAAAGAGTAAGTATGGGCAGACCAATAAGTGTCGAGAAAAAGTATCACGTAGAAACAAGAGAAAGGTTAACAAGATGAAACGACATACAAGAATGGGACAAAAGTAGGTACAGAATAAATTAATTAAGCAAATGATGAATGAATGAAAGGTAAAGAGATATAACTGTAAACATTAAATCGGAAACCCCAGTCAAAATTTCTTCAATATGTGCTCTAGCCAATACTGCAGCTTTTTTTGCTTTGTATCTTCTCGATTCACTCTTCAAATAAGCAGTAAGCTTGTTATATTTTTCAATACCTATATTTTTGTAAACCTTTATAGTAGGCTTCAACATCGAATACTTCGACCACATAGATGAAATTGCATATTTTTTCTTCAAATTTAAAAAAATGCGATAGTATTTATTGTCATCACTATCCGTTTTTCAATCCATTTGACGAACACATTTTCGTAATGTTCACTAAATTTCGCTGGCAATAAATGGAAAATTGCTTCTTGAGCTTCTTCAAAAACAGTCACAGGAACACAATTACTTTCTTGCATTTTTACCAAATTCAGATAGAACTGTTTATTAGATAATTGATAATAAATAACGTACCATAGTAGGTATCAAGTCATACGAATATTTTTTTATTAAATTCCAATAATTCTGACTCCACAAATATGATTGTGATGTGATTATGGATAAAACGTTGTATTGCATTCGTGTTTTAATTGCCTTTTATCCACTTTCTTCTTGGGTGGATAAAATGCTACTTGAAACACTTATACAATAAATGACTATTGTTTGGCATGGTTTAATTTTTTGTTTCTAAAGTAAAAATATTTTACGTAACCATCTTCAATGATGTATCTGTAAAAGTTTCACCGCAACTGAGCCTCAGAACCAACAACAAACATCGAAATCGTAACCCAAAAGTTCTGATAGTGCATCCGCCCTTACAGAACCTAGACCGAGAACAAGATTCCTAACTAAGGAAGTGCGTTGTAATTAAGTAACTGGTGGTAACCAACCAATCATGGTACTGTGAAAGCCTTAAAACCATTTTAACGTTCATCTTACGTTATAAAATATTCTTTTTCTCGCACCACTTTTAATTGTTCAGGCGTGATAAAGTCACGATACACACGAACAATTGAACGTGAAAGAAATGGAAAAACGAATGTTTCCAACCTAAAACTTTGAGGGGGTTTAAGTATTAAACTAATAAAACCTGATTTTATAAAGCAACGTAAGCAGTTTAGGTAGGGAAACTTTCTATTGTCCATAGCTGTACCGGAAAACTTTCGTTTCAGAAATAATGAACTGATTAAATTCTTTTCTTCCAAGCTATAGGTGTGCTTCTGTAAGTCGTGATAGGACATTTTTTGACTACTTTCCTTCAAACAGTATCTACTTATTTTTCATCATATTCTCAGTCATTGTTTCCTTGCACAGACAAATAAGACCAAACATCTGCTTATACTTTTCGACATATTTTCCTAAAAATAGGTTCACCACATCAAAAAAAAAATCATGAGTGCTACATCGGTATGTTTTGGAAAACTAGTGTCGGATACGGTTTCGGGAGTTTGGCTAAGAAATAAATAAATTTTCAATGTTCGAAATCGATTTAAGAAAACTACTATACCTAAATATTATGGTTATATATTTCATTTATACCTAATATTTTGTATTTGTTACTTACTTACAGATAAAATACAATACCATACGGCTAAAAAACAGCAGAAACTACATATATATTTGCTGTTTAATATGAGCCTGTCACATTAGAAACTGGAACTCTGAAGGTTTAAATTCTAACGATAAGACTCTAAAACAGCAGCATTATTTTAAGAAAAAGATTTCATTTTGTCAATTTTACGAATATGACTTTACCTAATACTGAACGATTATAAATTTGAAGAAAATGTTTCAAAAGTAGAATATAGAATCCTTGAAAAAAAGGGATGAACCATTTTTCTTTACAGAAAAACATCAAAATCAATTTAAGCAACCATCAGTTCCATTTTAGTTTTCATTACAAAAACGTATCTTTTATTGTGAGCATTACTAGTGAATAAATGTTTCAGCAAAGTTACTTATTTTTCTAGACTACTTTTAACTTTTAACTGTTTCTTTTTGTGGACGAACAGTGTTCTTGTAGCGTGTCCATCAACGGAGTAACACTGAATTAATGATTCTATAGAAACGATAAATAGCAAGGTTTAGCTGCATATTTTTATATACAGCTATTTCCAAATAAACAGAGCTATCGGAGAAGTCAGCGGTTTCAAAAATGTTTTCATCATAGCACTGTGGTAAGTTAGTGGGTATTAAAAAATATGTATCTGATATGAAATGAGGATCTTGAGCTTTCGTACCTCGATTTATTTTCTCTTCAAATATTTTCAAGTTAACACTTCTACCTATATAGATAGTTTTTAATGTTTTGAAAATACCAACATGAAATATTTTTCTTATGGATGATTATACCTGGTTGAATTACTTTATGTAAGAACTCCTTTTATAAAGCAATAATGATTTATTGCTTTATAAAAGGGGTTTTGAAAATATATCTAAACAGTAAGTACATAGGTGGGTGTGTACGAGAATTTTCGATGTCGATGTCTACCACTTTCCGTCGCACGAGTTTCGTATTTACAGTCTGCTGGAGGGAATTATTGTACGAGTATATGCTTAAATGAAAAACAATGTCAAAATATAGTGAATCAATGATACTTGTCCCAATACTTTCGAAAAGATATGAGGAAAACAGTTTGAAATTGCGTTTTTTTATAATTGTTAATATAAGTAAAAATTAGTACTTCGTTTCAAAAATAAATTCATATTTGATCGATTACGTACCTTTTAAGTTGACTTTTATAATTATTTATATAGGTACATTTCCTGTAGTGATCAATGTTATTCTTGCGATTTAAATATCTGCGCTTTCTGAAGATATACATTTATTGTGCGCTGTTCTACTCAGAAGCAAAATTATTTCCCAAAAAGCAATAAAACGGATATTTAACTATTTATACATGAAAACATACCAGCAACGCAAAAATTCAATTAACTAGTAGCCTACATGCGAAGTCACATAAGTACATTTCTATTCTTTCTTCTTTCCCAGCTTCTCTATCTCATCTCTGTCGGTCTTTATTCAACCTGCCGCGCTAGCCTTTTCATAAATTGATTTACAAACTCCACCTTGCATTGGAGGATCAGCGGCCACGTGACCACGCAAGCGCCACATCTTGTGGGAGGTTGAGACAAAAGGGGGCGTGGTGTAAAGATGATGTTGCCGCGGATCGTTCGCAGCATCCCAAAATGGTCCATCGGGTTGGGTGGCCAGATCGCCAGCGGTCAGCAGGAACAATGGATTTTTGTAGGAATTAAAGTTGAAAGAACGGTGTGACATTACTTTATTATTACTTGTCATATACCTACGATAAAACAGATGCGAAAATGAAAAAAATGTTAGGTAAATCTACAAGTGCTGTAATGTACTGGATGATCTACATTTATTTAGAAATGTTTTTCTTGAAAGCGAGTGGAGACAGTTAAATTCTGAATACGGTGTTATATTTTCAGCAGTAGCCGTTACAATATATACATATATAAAAAATGTTATATATTCGCAATGTCCGGTAATGTCCTAGTAAATTTCTTCTTCTTAACAATATTTCTGTTTTGATGCCTCTGATATCCATGCAACTCGGAAGAATTTTTAATTATAAGACATATTTCCTTGTAGTACATAGTTTTCTATTTTCGAGATATTAATGTCTGAAAATCACTGACTTTCAGCCGTGACATACGAAAACCGGTTGGAATTAGAAATTTTTTTAATTGAACTTATCCCGAAATTTAAAGTTATTTTGTAGAACGAATAGAATTTTTGAGAAATTTATAAACATTTTTATTAGAATGGCAAAAATAAATTTAAAAAATTTTTATCCTTTCTGCCAAATAATTTTAGTTGGGTTGAAGAAAAAAACACTTCATTTGATCTTTAATACCATCTATTTTCAGAATTTGATATACGAAAATGGAAGGTGTTATGATTTTCAACTGTGAATATCTCAAAAACAGTTTAGAATACAAAAAATATTGATGACATATATTTAACAGCAAGACGATATTTCGCATTGTATTATTTTATGTCTTGTCCAATTTTGTTATTGCATCTCTCCCGGTTGCGGAAATTCAATATGTATGTTTTCAGCCATGAAAATTGAATGAATAATTCCAAATATTTCGAATTATCACCACCAGTTATGGCGGTGAGAACATTTTTAACAGTAAGACGATGTTTCTCATTGTATATTAGCTATGTTTTGTCTAAACTTGGTTAGTGCATCTCTCCCGGTTGAGAAGATTCAATATGTATGTTTTCAGCAACGAAAACTGAATAATCACAAATATTTAGAATTATCACCAGCAGTAACGATGGTGACATGTTTAACAGTAAACCAATGTTTCGCATTTTATTAGCTATATCGTGTCCAAAAGTTAGCGCATCTCTCCCGGTTGCGAAGATTCAATGTTTTCAATCACGAAAATTTAATACTTCCAAATATTTCGAATTTTCACCACCAAGAACGGCGATGACAACATTTTTAACATTAAGGCTTTATTTCGCATTATATTAGCTATTTCCTGTTCAAATTTGGTTAGTGCAACTCTCTCGGTTTCGAAAATACAATACCTATGTATGTTTTCAGGCGCTAAAATTGAATAGTTCCAAATATTTCGAATTTTCACCACTAAGAACGGCGGTGACAACATTTTTAATATTAAGGTGTGATGTATTGCAATTGTATTATCTATGTTCTGTCCAAATTTGGTTAGTGCATCTCTCTCGGTTGCGAAAAGTCAATATGTATGTTTTCAGGCACGAAAATTGAATGAATAATTCCAAATATTTCGAATTGAATACCTATCTCAAAAACAGTTGAGAATATTCCCTTCACCGTCATCAAACATTTTTGTGTTTACAAAAAAAAGAAATTAGTTCAGCGGTATAGGTCTAAACATATAACTATTTTCTTATCATACGTTTCAGTGGTAGCCACTGAAATATTACACCGTTTTAGGAATGTACTTATGTTCAACCATTTCTAATTTCAAATTTTATGGCAATATGTCACTTTCTACAACCCAAATATAATAAACAGGTCGTTAGCCAAAACAATTTTATTCATCATTTGTTATTTAAAATATGGTAAATAAATTACCGCCTTCCTACAATGACTTGGGTTTGTATAATTTTAAATAAAGATGATGCAGAATATGAAATGGTTTAGCTGCTCTCTACTGAAGCCAGTTTTATAAAAATAAAATTAGTAAGTATTATAAAATTAGTAATAAAGATGGAATTGAAAATTTTCAGATTGCACATTTTACAACCATGTAAGTTAAGTAATTTACTAATATAAAGACTATGAATTCACGTTTTATTAAAATACTCCGAGTCAACGTTTCACAGAGATAACGGGAAAGGTAAATAAAGTTGATTTTGCTTAGAAAAAAAAGATCGAATTTCGGCATAAGAAAAATCTCCTCGTTCTTTCAAATTAAAAACATCACTCCTAGCTGTTATATTATATCCTACTGGAAAAGGTATCTCTTTAAATGACCTAATAAAAAAGTTCTACGCGTTAAATATTACATATTTTACAATAGTAAGTAAGTAAAATAAGAATTGCGCACTGGAAGAAACATTACATTTCTAAATAATGTAATTTTACATAGACTTATGCCCTATTTCAACTATTTTTGCAGATTTACTTGCACTGTAATAGATAATATACTACCTTGCATCATTATATAGGTATGTAAATTTTCTTTCAAGTGTAAATTTACATACATAAAACCTGTAATTGAGAAGTAAATGTAATAAACTTATGTTAAATTTACAGCTGTTTACTATATTTACAGTAACTTATCCGTGGTTGCGATTACACTGTAAAAAAAATTCACTCAAATTTAACTCAATTTTACTCAATAATGTATCAATTTCTGTGAGTTTTACTCAAATTCGAGTTACTGCTAATTATCAATTGAGCGACCTCTGACTATTCTGAGTATATACCTAAAACTAATTTAGAGTTGACTTTTTCTCTAATATGATTTAAATTTAACTATTCTTGAGTCATTTCTTACTCAGACTTGGTTTTTAATTAACTAAATGTTGAGACTAAAAATACATCAGTCATAAATGATTAATTAGGATATACAGTGTTGAAATTAATTCACTTCACGGGACCTCCTCCTGTCCTGGCTGAGACCCGACAGCTAAGACCCACCGCCGCCGGCTAAGATTGTTCTCCTGGCGAGCACACTTTTTGGGGCATTTTTAACAGGCCTCTATCAACTGTTGTCGAGATTACAGAAGCAATATGTAAGTGGTACCATCTTCACGGCGCCATTCATAATATACATTAATATACATTTATACTCACTCAGCAAAAAGGGCAATTACTCTGATTTAGGTACAAGTGCACCAAATACGAGTTTACGTGAAGAATTTATTTAATGAGTAGTATTTGAGTGAAAGTACTCAGTTTTAGTTTAAATATAATCACAAATGAGTAAAATGATGAAAATGCCCAATATTGAGTGAAAATGTACCCAATAATTTCACTCCGAACCTTACACTTACACCGATTTTTTTAGAGTGTAGGTATTTAATTAATTTCTATGCACTTTTACATATGATTAACAAAATGTAGACCTATTGATCAGACTAGCGTTTCAATTTACAGAACGATCAAAACAATTTAACGATAGAGCGACTTAAATGTTTAAGTGAAAATGTCACCAATGGAGGAAGAATACTTCAACCTTCAGAATCTTACATTACACTTTACTTAACACTTTTTATACTCTTATATATTTATTGACAAGCAGAGCTATGTAATTGATATATATATAAGAAGATTGATTTGCTAATGCCTGTTTTCACACTGATTAAGTCCTATTTGGGCTTTTTATATTCTCAACAGATTTCGCCCAACATTTTCATTCTAAATTTGTTTGATTATTTGTTTCAGATAGTATCTAAGAGCATTGATTGTTTTGGAGGGATACTTATTTATTTTTCGAGAACTATCTACTGTACAAGACAAACTAATTTTAATGGATAAATAAATATAAATTTTTCTATAATCCTTTGTCATCACTTAGCAATAAATTATTTCAGTATAGCAAGCTTTAAAAAAAATACGGGGCTTATCTACTTTGTAACACATAACGAATTATTCTAGCGTAGATAGTTCAATAGTGAACTTGTCGCAGGAATATGTCAGCATCATAAAGAAATCTTAATACGACTGGCTGATTTGTGACATTTTTTTGGACTTATTTAATATAAAAAAATATATTAAAATGCAATAAAAAACAAAATAAGATGTCTCAAGTTTCAATTTTGAGTAATATGCGACAATGTGCCTTAATGTAACTTAAAAAATTATTACAACTGTAAAAAAAAGTTTTAGTTGAATCCCTCGATATTATTTCAATCACATATTAGTTCACATCACACTGATTGTGAGTAAAGTTTTTAGTCTACTAATATTAGTAGATGCAATTTGAGTGAAAATGTACTCAATAATTTCACTCAATGAATTCACTCCAAACCTTTATTGCTTTCATTCACACCGATTTTCTACATTCGAAGATTTACTACTAATTTTGTCTGATACGCAAAATTAATTGCAAGCAATGAAAATTACTTGTGCGTAGCTTGATAACGAGAACATTTCTCGCATATTTAAATAAAAATTAATACCCCACTTAGGCCGTCCATAATTATGTAGGTATATCTCACTTACCTACAGCAGGGATTATTTGGGAACTTCTACAATTTCAGCGAACTGAAACGCACACCCTTAGGCCTCCCGTATTGTCAGTGGAGTACACGACTACAGTTGGCCGTGGATTCGAGGAACTTTAAGCCGCAACCTTTCCGTTAAATTGTGGTAATATTTGCTTGACTAACTGCATCGCTGAAAATTGAAAATCTACCCACCTTCGCCTGGTATTTTCTATCCAACTTTCTGCTATCCAGAAGGAAAAGTTTATACCTGGTGGCATGAGAATGACAAAAGTTTCATTTAAAGGAAATGTGAAACGACTCGCAGATTTTATCGGTTACCAACTTTTCAGTTTTTCTTTTTTTTTTTCAACAACATAACACGTGCTACTATAATTGTTTATCTAAAGCTACATTAAATAAATGTAATACATGGAAGAGAATTAGAAAAACATTGCACCGCCACTTGTAGCCTACTGAAAAAATGGTCGACTGAATTGAGGCAAGAACTGTCTACCGAGCAATAGCCCGGCTGCAAAACGGGAATGCAGACCTACTAAAATTTTCTTAATTTAACGTCGTCAGTAGAGAAATTTTACTAAATTTAAAACTCATATTTTACAAACAGCACCTTTCAGAATTTAACTTTACAAGTTTTGTTTTCCTATTGATTCAGAAATATGATTATTTTCTTTCAAGAATATTTAATTTTCTGTCTCGGAAAGGAATCTTTGCAAGATAAAAACCTATGGGCTACACTATGCTATACTTTTTTATAAGGAATCGATTTCTTCGTTGTTTCAATTTAAATTACAATTACCCTGTATTTTAATGTTACAAAACGTAGTTATATATTTGCTGTCTTTATAACAACTGTTAATTTGGTATGAATCCATGTACGATTTTAAAGTACATTAATAAATTAACAGAACTAAAGTAATCCAAAAGTTAAATGAGCAAATAAAAAACTACTGGACATTGCATTAATTAACTAGAATTTACTACTAAACAATCTAAACAACCTGTATTACCGAGCACTAGAAGACACGGGAAAATAGAAACTTAAATACAATTCACAAAAGCTCCTGGTTCTCAATAATTAAACTTTAACAATTTTTTACGCCTGTCCTATAAAGAACAGAAGAAAATCTTCAAAATTAGTTACAATTTTGATGCATACTAAACTTATATTTCGAACATTATAAATCTCAAACGGAAGCAAAATGATTTTTTTTTATCGAGAAAAAACATTGTGATTTTCCATGACTATTTTATACTGACCTAATATTTCTGCTTATTTTTATTAATCCGATTACTAGACTTTTAGTGATAGTACGGTAATAACTTCGGGGGGATTTAATTTCATTCATATAAGGTGTCCCGGATCTGGTCAATCTTTTGAAATTAGGTGAATCTTGCAAAAATAACCACAAATTTGTATACTTTTTCCCTTTATCTCTTGGTGTTGACAGCTAAATTTTGATTTTTCGTTAAAATATTTTTGTTGCTTTCTAAATTTAGATAATTTGTGGGTAAAAGCTACGTTAATTAAAACTATTTCTGCAAGCCCAGGAGCAGAGAGAGCAGAAAATTATAAATCTGCTTATTAAAAACGCAGTTATTCTTCTACAGAAAATGTGTTGAATTGTCTAATACATTGGACAAACTATGGTTTGTCTTACTAAGCACCTTTAGTAATGACAGTTGGGTATCATTTCGTACGCTCTGAAATTCCAAAAGAGCGTAAATTCGTAGTAATGTAATTTTGAAATGTTTGAAAAATGCAAAATTCAGACAAACTAGGTTTTTCAGATCTACTCCACAACTTTGCTGTTCTATGGCAAAATTATGTACTAGACAAAAACGCATTTTGAGATAACTAACTTAAAATGCATAATGGCATTCTGACAGGAACTGATAGGAGCACGTAGATGGTTGTTATTGCAATGCTGTGATGTACTAGGAGTATAGATACATTTTGCAGGAACACAAGATTCATTAACATTATACAAACAAAGCCTGTCAAACAGGTACCGTAAATCTTCATTTAACGTTATTGAAGTATGACAAACATCAATATTAGAATAGTATTGAACTATGTTTAACTTTTATACGTAAAAATCAAGATTGTAGATTAATATTTAAGATATATTTTACTTATTGTTTTACTTACACTATATTTTGTTTTCAGTTTAATATTCCTAAGTAAAGTGGCCACTACCCTGGTGTAAAATTTCGAAAACAAAATACTCCTTGATGCAAGAAGTAAAGAAAAATATTAATCGAGAGAAAAAGTCTTCATGTGTATGAATAACCCCAATAAGGCTTTATCTCAAGGAAATATCTGAAGAAAATTTTCTTTGATGACTTATTATTATTTCTTATTTTAAATTAACCCATTTTATAGTCGAAAATGAATCTCATTTGTTAGATAAGTATTGTTTACTTAATTATTCCTCATATTTAAAAAGACCTAAGATTATTAATTTAAGCTAATAATGTTTATTTATTTACAATGTAAGTACAAACAATGACAACAAAAAAATACAATTGTTACATTAATATGCATTGTAAAATGGCGCTAAAATCAATTTAAATAAGTTCAAAATTAACTCCAATACTAGAATATCTGAAATATCCATAAATTTGTCCGCACTACACGGTAGACCTATTATTGGAAGGAACGAGAAACTACAAATACATTAAAAATATATAAAGTAAACTTGTCTCATTGAGAATGATTAAAAATGTATTCCTTAAATTCAACTTTAAAAGCTGCAGGATTCAATCATTTAATATCTATTGAAAGGGCATTATACAGGGTGTCTGGTAAGTATATGGCATTCTCTCGGGAGTGTACAGGGGTGATCAAAATAACCCTAGTTTGTCATAACAAAATTTTCCTTATAAACTTATAAATATTACATGAACAACATCTACCAAAAATTGGATTTTTTAATTTTTTCTATATATAAATTTTTGTTTTTTTATATTTTTTATGTTTTTTGTAACTATTAGGTCATTGAAAATTGGACTTTTAGAACTACTAAAATAAAAGAAAGATACATTAGATGTTTATTTAGAGGTGAAGAGAAGAAAACTCAATGACAGCCTTTATCCAAAAAAATATTTAAAAATGGAGCCAGTGAACCACTACGTCCCCGTCGTTGGCTCTGGGTTAAGCTAAAAGTAGTGTTTTCAAATTCTCAACAACTGATAATAGTCTTTTATCGCAAAAAGTTACTGGATGCATAGAGCGTTGAGACTCTCACAACCATTTATCTTTGTAGCCTGATTAGAAAATTTTGAAATTAGAATATTCTGTTTAAACAATTTCCAAATTGTTTATTGAACAAGGAAGCGAATTTCTGGTTTAAATATTCATATCCGTCTCTCAATTCTATATACATATATTCATGATAAGAAATATTTTTTTAAAAATTCTCTAATTTTGCACCCTGAGAGTCAAATTTTCATTTGTAAGTTGTTATTAACAAATTAAATAATGTTGTTTGCACCAAACTATCGTCAAGATAAGAATTAGGAGAACCCATTAATATAAAACGAACGTGGTTTGGGCCCATAATATGGAATAGATGAGCTGGGAACTTCGAGCGATCGATGGGCAGTCCCAGATCTGGAGAGTCCGTTTTTACATATATACAAATGCCCATAATTCGCAAGAAGGATCTGATAGGATTTTGAGCTTTGCGAATTTTGAATGTCCAGATGATACAGAAACTTTCTGCGTTAGCCGTTTTGGCGGACATTTTCATCGAACTTTTTCTCCCTTCCTGATCACCGTGTATAATTTGGGAGAAAATATAAATTTAAGTATTTTACGATTACACGGTTTTGCCATGGCTCGGCAGAAGTAAATAGTAATTCCAGCAATCGCAGGGCCGACAGGCACTTGACATCCTGCCGACGCCAGCCGTCGCAAGTCGCCCGCGTCTCCACGGCGATGGTCCGACGCTGTTGGTGCACAGGACCGCCAGCAACAGGATCGCCGCCGCGACGCCGTCGAGTGGTGCATCGCGGTGGTTCGAGCCGAGCTTCCCCGACATTCGCGCTGGGGGCGGGGCGTGGCTTGTGTCCCGAGCCACGAAAAGTGAGGATCAATTCTACTTATTTAATACAGCTTTCGTATTAGGAGCGTGTATATAGTTAGGAATCCACTGTAAACCGATTTGCGCTTAAACTCGGGTTTTATCTACACTAAGTACCAAGGCTTAACTCAGCATTGTGTTTGACTAAGTGAACAAATAGATGGAGTGATATATATTGACTTTTCATTGTGCCAACAATATCTTCTCCTCGTCCAGTTCTCGTTCGAACGATCTTTTTTTTATCCAAAAGGTGAGTTTTCACTTTCTGTACCCATTCCTTCTTGATGTTTGAAGTTATGTCCCATGCGGGAACGTAGCACGACACGGCTGTTAGCGAACTCGGCTCCACTCGACTCACACTACCTAATTTAGGTTTTAATTTAATCCTATTTGATTAAAGCGGATTATTTTTTTGTGCGTATACGGGTACATGTTTGGGGGACCCCGTCGAACCCAGTCAATGGACAAAAGCTGATTGTTTATTGTTTTTATTTTGTTTCCATAATTACGGTTTGAGCCAGTCCGCGATGGACTTGGCGCAATGATCTGCTGAATATTTCAAGAGCGAATTCCATTTTATCGATGACATGAAATATGTATTATTTTGTTAAATATTCCGTGAAACCGGTGTTGTGTATTTCGAGTTTTATTGTTTATTATAGAGGCGGAATATCGGCCATTCATAACAAATCAAACTAAATCGAATGAATAATATCCCCTCTACTTTGTTGTTTATATTTCTGCAATTTTTTACCGCTGTCAATATATTTTGCATTTTTAACCTAATTACCCAGTTTAACGTTACAATATACAGTTTTACGATTTACTTTTCGTGCAGCAATTTTATTTTGTAAACTGATAGCAACTATCAGAACGTATTTTGTCTATAAGTGATATTTGGTTGACAGTTTATCAGAAGTTTCAAATTTGTATATATTCTGTATTATGAGCTAAGCCTTACGGGTATATTTATAAAACATACGATCTTTCATAATCCGACGGTAAACAATTTATTACCATTTAATAGAACGAAAATCCAGTTAATTCTGTTACAAGTATATTTATTAAAATGGACCTACGGAACTTAACAAATGTCTCCAACATTATATTACATTTCATTTTAAATGTTACCAAATTCTATTGTAACTTTTTTTCAGTTTTTCAAGATCAATTAAATGAGCTCGTCAGTATATTTTCTGTATATTGCCCGCCTTTGTTAGCTTTGACAAATCTGATGTCAAATCAATATCCTCCATAAACTTTATATTACAGACTTGTTCTAAGTAGTCATTCATATCTGCTTACATATAATAATTCAGTTTTGTAAGAATATAATCTAAAATAGTCTGATACAACAATTCTTCAGTGATATGAAGTGGATAAGATCCAAATTAAAAAGAAAGATTGTATGCATGGGGTAGGTGTGTATAAGATACTGAGACTTTTTATTGTATGTCGCCACTTATTAAAAAATAATATATCCTGTACCATTTATTTTAGCTTAGTCAAAACGGGGAATTTACATTATCGACACATTTTTAATAATAGGTACGACGATTATAAGTTTTCGGTAGTCTGCGTTTAGTTTTGGTGGTTTGGATTTTAGTGCTTTTACAAAGTACGAAATTGTGCAATAATGTTGTAACAACTTTTTAAGGCCTTGATGCTTGTAAAAACAAATTTGAGATCCATGGCCAACTTTATGAGTAATCATAAAAAAACGGAAAAGTAATGAAAATTTACGGCCGTCAGTTTACCATCATAGAAGTAAGGTCCTATGATTTTGGTATCAAGAATTCTAACCCGAACTGAAAACCTCTGTGAAATGCAGTTTCTCCATGCCAATGTAATTTACCATTAGTGCATTTGATGTTTCTTTTAAAAATTCCATTTTTACAAAATTTAGACACATCTGACCACAGAATTCTTCTTCATATAAAAGATCTTTCCTCTTCCTTTCTTGTCAGCACCTACATAGGTAACCTTAATCTCCTCGGTGTAGCTTCTTCTCTCAACTGATGCACTTTTTTACCTTGTATCATTTGAAATTCGTAATATCCTTCTTGCACTATCCTTCTTACATTGTAGTTTACTTCAATCTCTCACTGCTTTGCTCATTTTTCCTATTTACATAATTTAAAATTCTGTTAACATTATCTATTTTACTAACAACAGCTGATTTTATTAGCGAAGATTTTATATATTCCGCAAGTGCTTGAATAGAATTGAAAATGCATTGATAATACAATAATACAAACATATTATTACACTTCTCAATATGTGAAAATATCATTATTATTCAAAATTATAATTTTTCAAATCACTGCGAACTGTAACAATTTCCAAACCAACAATTATGTATAAACTATAACAATAAACTAATTCCTTAAATGATGTCATTACTAGGGTATATTGGTATTTTATGCATGTATACAATAGCCTTTATTAGTTTTGAGATATCTGATGGCAAATTAATATCCTCCATAAACTTTGTTACAGATTTGATCTGTTTACATATTACAATTAATTCAATTTTGTAAGAAAATAGTACATTTAATACAACAATTCTTCGATAAGCGAATAATCAAGTATAATAATTTGTTAACTTGTGATGATTGAGTTTCAAATTAAAAAGGAATATGATATGTGTATGGGGGTAGATGTGTATAAGAGTATGAACTGATTCTTTTTATTATGTTGCCACTTATTAAAATATAACTTCTACATTAGGTTGTATTCTGTACTTCTCAGTTTAGCTTAGTCAAACGAATGAACATATATGATATGGAACACTTAATTTTTAAAGAAAAGAATTTGT
This sequence comes from Anoplophora glabripennis, assembly GCF_000390285.2. Taxonomy (NCBI): domain Eukaryota; kingdom Metazoa; phylum Arthropoda; class Insecta; order Coleoptera; family Cerambycidae; genus Anoplophora; species Anoplophora glabripennis. The sequence goes on from NW_019416241.1 coordinate 777,940, forward strand.
ATAACAGTAATTGCATAAAAAATAAAAGATCTTTTTTATTTTGTACACTAAGTGCGTATCCACATAATTAAACATTTTACTTTATTAAAATTTCAGTTCATTATCTCATAAACTTGAAACTTCTTTTAAGTCTTCAGAAATGTTGCCTTGCAAATGTAGTAAACATTTTAAAATTTTTTTTAAACATGTTACAGAAAAATCTTGAATTAGGAATTATAGACATCGAGTACAACTGAAAATCAAGTGCTGCAATTTTAGTTTCACTAACTTCATTACCTATATCATAAACTTTAATAAATGTCGAAAGAAGTTGTTCAAACTTCTTCTGTTTTTGGAAGGAAACATTTTTGACTTGGACTTACCTCTTGAATCCAAACAAAATGATAATTGGTGGATGAACCATTAAGTAACAATTTGCGTCTTCTACTCACAAACCTGCAACATCGGAGATAAAGACAAAGATAAACGCATGCAAGTATGTAAGAAGAAGAAGGATTATAGAGGAAGGTGAAAAAACTACGCAAAAATAATTGAAGAAGTAAAGTAGTGTGATGAAGAGATGGTTTCGTTGTGTTGTTTAATTTTAAAATTCATGTAGCAACTGCGAACTATTAAGAACTAATTTTAGAATATAAAAAAAATCAAAAGTATTTATCATAATTTTCATGACGGCTCTATATGAAAAAGTACTGAACTGAATAATATAGAAATCAAATACAGTAGTAATAGTTATTACGAATTAATAGTTTTCAAGCTACTTGCGAATACCTGAACATCCGCAAATCTACGTTTACAACAAACTGGATTTTAATAATAGAGAGGGATTACTTCAGTTACAAAATATATTTAATAAGGGGTAGATCCTAGCAAATTAGTACCAAATCATATAAGGGTTACCTACATGAATCCTAGAGCACCAACCAAAGGATTATCAATTACATATATATGTATAACATAATCCATAACTAATGCAAGAATACCCTAGAATAAAAAATGTAACGAAGAGTATTTATAAAAAAGTGAAGAATTAAAAATGACTGTGTCAGGAGTATTTACTTAAAACAAAAAACGAATACGTTTTGGGAAAAACGTCCAAACAAGTCGATTTTTATTTTTTGGAGAAGACCTTTCGCATTATTTCCTCATGATATATTTTTACTACAACCCTCAAATTTTTAATCGAAATTCCGTAAAGTATATTTTGTGTACGTTAATACCTCATGAGTAGAGCCTACATATCTACTCTTTAAAAATTATGAAGAGAATTTGTTCAGAAAACTCTAAAAAAAACTCCGGACTCCAGAAAAATTGCATTTTTTTTAAATTTCTACGTCGTCCAGAAGATAATAGTAAACCATACCCTTTAAATACCTCTACAACATAAAAAATCGCGGAATGTTGTGGTGGGTTCCTACACAGGGAAGATAGGTTATTGCCAGATTTTCCTCTTTGTCTTTGTTCTTAGATGTTATACTGATGGATTGTTCTGCTAGTATATAAATTTTCTTTTAGACCCTATCGTAGATGCTGGAGTTCCTCTTCTAACCTCTCTAACTCGAATAGTGGAGATACAGCTTTCTGGGTTGACTATCTGCCCTTGAGTCTGCTCCGATTCCTCTTGAGAATATCATCTAAAAATTCAAGCGTATCATTTCCTTTACTTTCATGCTAAAGTTGACGTTTTCCAAAGGACAATTGTCAATATAAACAGCAAAATCCCCCAACTGTCTAGTTTTTTGATAAGTACCGATAACCAGGTTTTTACATTTATTTGGGTTAGGCATTAGAGTATTTTTATCGCATAACTCCTTAATCCGATGCAAGTCAGAATTAAGATCAACAAGCAGTTTGTTTATTGTCGATTTCGAAGCTGTACAAAATTTGTAAGTCATCTGCATACATGTGCAAAGTAGTGTGCACTACTGACGAAACAAAGTCCGCAGTACATATACTAAAAAGTAAAGGCCCCAGGACAGAGCCTTGTGGCACTCCAGATTTTATTATTCTAGGTTCAGAAAGTAAAGAACCATTTTCAGTTTTAATTCTAATAAGTTGCATTCTGTCTTTAATATAGGAATCAAACCAATCATGACATTTATTATGAATTCCATAGAAAAAGAGTTTGGCCAATAGGCAGCTAAAATCCATTGAATCAAATGCTTTCGACATATCTCAAAGCGTGAGGCTTAAAACCCTAGAAGAGTCGATAGCTCGTAAAGCATCATCAACCACAGCCGCAAGTACTGTTCCTGTACTAAAATTTTTACGAAATCCTGATTGGTTAGAAGGTAGAACATTATTAGAATTAAAGTGAATGATGAGCTGATTATAAATAACCCGTTCCGCAATTTTAAGGGGAACTGACAACAAACTAATAGGTCGTAAATCTGCAAATTCTTTAGCTTGCGATTTCTTAGGAATAGGGGTAACAATTGATGTTTTCCATTGATATGGAACAACTCCAGTTTCAAAAGATTAATTAATTATATGTGTTAGAGGAAAAGAAATCACAGGCGTACATATTTGCAACATACTACCAGAAATACCATCAAATCCGGTATTATGCGGTTTTTGTTTATAAATCAAACTTTCAATTTCATTAACAGAAACAGGTAAATATTCAAAGATGCTAGTTGACGAAGCAGAGGTGTAAAAACATTGGACATATTCGTCATTAGCAGTAGTATTAGGGATGGAGTCTAGAAAATAATTGTTAATAGCATCTGGATCGATAATATTTTTTGAGATAGTACTAACATTCTTATAGCAAATTAGATCACTCTTTTTCAATTCCCTCCGGAGCATTTTAGCATCATGCTTTACAAAACTGAAGCGCTGACGATAAAAGATAGATTTCTCTTGTTCTACAGCATTATTATATTGATTTCTCAAATCGCAATAATATCTTCGACTGGCTTCATTTCTCAATGATTTATAACTATTGAAAGCATTTATTTTAAGCTATTTCATTTGCAATAGTGTATAAGTAATTTTTTTACATCTAATTATGATTCACCTTGTATAGAAAATAACAGCTATTTATGTAAGTGAAGCTACTTATTCATTTTTCATTTCCTCATTTGTCCTCCTTTTATAATCAATTGGCCAATATTTTTCAATTGGATCGCACATCTCATGAAACGGTAAATATATACGATTTATGTATAATAAAATAATCTGCACGGGTACTTATATTACATTTATTGCGTTTGATGTTGAAATATTTATTCCAACTACCTTGTAAAAATATTAATTATAGCTACCTCTTTAGTTCAATATTAATCTCATGATCAATACACTATTCCTTGTCCTGGTTATCGGAAATTATTCTATTCCGTGTGTAATACACAAAACTTTATGAAATTAAACGATTGTATTAACCGGTTTCGTTATATTTTATATTAATACTATAAAATATTCCCCACCGAAATGGTCAATTATTGCCGGTTACTTATACAAACTAAAAACTAGCCTCAAACGTTGGGATTATGACACTTTGATTACTTCAATGCATCGGGAATAATCTTCCCATAAATTAAAATCAATATTAACAGTAAAATATACTTCCCGCCTTATTCTGCGCGGAGTATGTTCAACCGACTAATTATTTATTGACATTTACTTTGTAATTTTACGATAATTTTACACCGCAATTGAAGCACCAATATAGTTGTAGCAAATGAGGCACTAAAATACGTTTAAATGCGTTCCGCTCGGCGTTACTCTGAATCGGATTAGAAAAAGAGGCAAAATTCACACATAAGACGATTAGTTTGTTAGCTAGTAAATCCTGGGATCCCTGTAAAGAGTATTATCATTATATTATGATTATATTGGATTTACTAGTGCCGTTTCGGGACGGCAGTGTTGTAATTCAGTGCAAGTTCGTCCTTTATACGAGACAGACGCGGCCAAACCATTTCAAATTGGCAAAAAAAAGTAAAACTGGCATCTTCATACTTACACCAATTAAAGTGTTTAAAAGCCGTTACGATTTTTTTTCCACCATGGATTTATTGGCGCTTTAAAATTTATGTCACCATACTATTCGGATATGATTATGTCTACGTTGAAGTGTAATTTTTGAAATAATCATTGTGGAATAAATTCAATGCGTGAGTACTGATTCTTTTTATACAATTTTTAAAACAATGGGATTGTTTCATTATCTTGAAAATACATAATACGTGACCACTTTTTTATTTATGTTCTCATTATTATAGGCGAGCGGTTCACCCCTAAAAAGATGCTTCTAAAGGAAGGTAACCGACTAAATTTTTAAAACAAAAACCTATAGCATGAAACTTTTTTTATTTTATAAAGTGTATTTTTCTGATAATTTACATATTTTTTTATATTATTTGGCGTGGTCAGTCAATAATAATAAACAAAAAAGTTGTAAAAAAAAATACTCGCCGGATGGCTTGTAAAATGGACCAAAATAAACACTTTTTGTTCTTTGACAAAAATTCGAAAAATGCTTCTTTTCCGAGATATTTACAATTTAATGTGAAAAATTGAGGAAATCGACAAACTTTTCGGAATTTTTTTCTCAAAAACTACTGAACAGAGTTTAATTCTAAAAAAGCATAATAATCGGCAGATCTTCTACTTTCAGATATATTTTTTTGGTATACTTAGGTTAATTATTTTATTGAAGGTCTACAGCGAGTAAAAAAACAGTTTTCAAATAGTGAAATTGTAACTCTAGATCCATTGACACATGGACGGAAAATCGAAAATGGTTGTTTGGATTTTAATTATTTCGAAAGAGAAACTGTGTTAGATATGCTTAAAAAATATTTTTGTTCATGTAGTGGAAAACGTTCTACGAAAAATTGTAACTGTTTGTCATCGAACTTGGAATACTGTGCAGTCTGTGCGTGCTCAGATGAATGTCAGAATGTTCCATCCGAAATTGATGATGAAACGCTTATTTCACCTCAAGAACTTGTCGAAAATAACGAAAAACTTATTATTTAAAAATTAAATAAGATTAAATTAATATACTTTTATTACTCTTAATATTTTTGTAAAATAAAAATAAAATAATTATCCTATACAATAAATTATCCAATAACTTTTTTAATTTTCGAGACCGCTAGGTCAATTATTATTATTAGGTTAATTTTACGATTTAAAAAGCTTATGTAGTTTAGTTTTGGTATAACTTTCAAGTCAATTTTAGCCATTTATAAAACCAAAAATCGAATATTTAAATTAAACAAAAAGTGTTTATTTTGGTCCATTTTATAAAAAAACCATTTGGCGAGTAATTTTTTTTACAACTTCTTTGTCAGTCAACAATTGACTGACCACTCCGAAAAATATAAAAAAATATGTAAATTATCAGAAAAATACACTTTATAAAATAAAAAAAGTTTCATGCTGCAGGTTTTTGTTTTAAAAATTTAGTCGTTTCATGCCTTTTTTAGGGGTGAACCGCTCGGCTATTACATTATATTATTTCAGTCGATATACTGACATGTCTTGACATACAGAACGCCCAAAAAATTTTTTGTTTAGCATTTTGATTATATTTTTGTTGTGAATTCGGGGAATTGGGAGTATTGATGATGACAAACTCAAATATTTATTTAGTTTTTTGTTTTATAGCGGGCGCCACATACAGTGTTTTACCTGGATTTAAATAACATAACTTGTTTGTATTTCATTTTTGAATAAACATACCTACCTATTATCCATTCAATTTTACGTACAAAAAGGTACTCTTAGTATTTTTCGCTGAAAGTAGCCGTTTTGTAAAAAAACGGGTTTAAAGTTAAACCTGCGATGGCATTTTTAAGTTGAATCATTAAAAGTTTTTGAAAAACAAGTGAAAAAATGTGTCTTTTATTGATTGTATTGCGATGTGACAAACTTAGAATATTTACGTAACTAGGACTAAACTACTTCAACAAATAAGTTAATTACATTTACAATAATTGCTGAAACAATTTTTTTTTCATCGCTCTGTATTTCAAGAACCAAGGCTTGCGGCCCCATGTTCATATGAACTTTTTATCTCAAAATTAGTCAAAGATTCACCGTTTAAAGTTTTTACGAGTACTTAATAAACACCCTGTATAGTATAAAAACTAATATTTCTGCTATAGGCATCACTTTTTTAAGAAAGTTGAAAAATAAATTCGTTGTAGTGTATTCGCTAGATAAAAAAATAGGACAACTTTTGATACGATCCGTCTTACTTCATCTAAACTGCATTTTTCTCTTAAATTCAGTATAGTTTATATAAAATTCATTCTGCGAACATTGAAAATATTTTGAATGATATATTTTACTTGTCGCTTAAGGCAATTTTAATATGTCATTTACTGTTTACATGTTCCTAGTGTGGCGTACTAGGAACTAAGTTCTACAATTCATATGATGCGAATGAATTTTTTATTATAACGAGCGTTCAAATAAAAACGTGGTCGAAGCTGGCTCTGACACATTGGACGTAGGGCGTAGCTTATAGCGACCAACTTAACCTCATTTCTCAACGAGCTGTATAGCAGCTGTCAGTTTCAATAACAAAGCGGCGATACAGCGCTTTGACAGATGACGTTTAAGTTCATTTGCTATACGCTACGCCCTACGTCCAAATTTTCAGAACCAACTTGACCACGTTTTTATTTGAACGCTCGTTATAATGACTTTCTAGATGTACTTGCTGAACCAAGTACGAAAACCTATGACCTGCTGCAATTTTTTAGAAGAAATGTTTGTAAAAAATCACTTTAGGGGTGTTATATTAAAAATTATTTTATTTTTGCACTCTACAGAGTGTCCCATGGTGAGTAGGCATTAGACATATTTTAGAGACTACTTCGATTTTAATTTTGAAAATTTGGGCAACAGTGTTTTCCAGCATGTCTTTCTCAACTAAAATAATGGCGTTATTCCGGTTATTCCGGTTATGTTGACGTGATCTCCATTATATTAAATGGAACACCCTGTATGTACTGTAGGATGGCGTAAAAATAAATATATTAAAAAAATCTACAATTTTTTCGAAAAGATATGTAAATAACTCTAAATGTATACATATTGCACAGCCTCTAAAAAAAGAAAATTAATGTTTCTTACAAACGAATAAAATTATAAAAATCAAAATGATATTATCTGCTTATCCCTTTTAGTCTTTTGCTTGTCTAAATATATCTTCTCTTGAAATTGGTTCCTCATTATTTAGACAAAGTCTATGTTATCTACAGAAATATCTGTTTGAGTGGCTGTATTATTATATTAAATATGTATAATATCATAATAAACTTGATGCTCTTTAATTAATTTAATATTCTAATGCGCATATGACTGCCTACGCAGACACATCAAAGGAATCAAATTATTCAACTTATTCAAACCAACCTCAATCACACTGACAAATACTGCCAAGCGAATTATTTATAAGTACAATATCAGAAATTATTTATTCTGACATAATCCAATTTGTAATTGTAATATGTTTAATTCCATTTAAATTTATCTAGTGGGAGTATCTTTGGGTAAAGAATATAAAAAAACTAGCCTCTTAATGTTTTTTATATTATTTATAGTTTTCATATTAATTTTTATGTATTCATAACTATGGTGACGATATTATTATTAAAATAATGATATAGTAAATGAGTTCAATGCTTTTTCAAGCTGTTGTGTTTCTCCCAAGCTCCAACGTTTTGATTTATGAGTCATATCAACCTATATTTTTTTTATTACCATCCATTTCTTATACACATTGATTGATTTGATGTAAAATACGTTTTACAGAATAAATACAAATACAATTTTTTTAAAACCAATCGGGATTGTTTATTATCGATCGCCGATATTATAAAAAGAATTGTATGGAAACAGAGATTTCTTGGAAAAACTGTTTTTGGGGGTAAACTTTAGGGGTGCTTTTTAAATACCTTTAAAATGTTTATCGGCAGTAAACCTATCTCGCGTTTTTTGTTCTCTTAGTAAAAATTTTACAAGGTGATAAATATGCACTGTAACGAGCACATTTTTTAATTTCAAAATACTTCAGCTGCTATAATCATGGGGAGGAATAATATTTTTTTTCAAGCTCATTTGCAACTGAATGTCTTTTGTCTTAAAAAATATATATTGGGCAAAATATTACATTTTCTTTTCTAAAGTAGCATCTTAAGGAACAAAAAGATACTTTTACTTGATATCGATATCGATACATAGAAAATCGGTATTATTTGATGTCCTTTAATGATACAGAGCCTACAAATCAAGAGAAACTTGAATTTGTTTCAATTTTTTTTTATACATTATATTAATTGAAAGCAAAAACACTGGTAAGAAACATATGACTTCGCACATGACTATGCATTTAGTAGAATTTATTTCAACCGGCACCTTCACCATATACCAAATAATTTACATAAATTTAATTTCTTCATTTCTAATGTCTAATAAGGGAAATTTCTAGACGTAGAGTTCACCAAATGTTCACATTATAATTTTAAAATATTGTAGTGTCCATCTGATTCTGAGAATTTTTTAGCATATACTCACAAACAAAAAGTGACATCAATATTTAGAAAACTATTTCTTAATATGATGTAAAGGAGACATTTTTATAGAAACATGTACCTATCTCTTGTTTCTGAGATAAAAGAAGTTTTAAATTTATTTTTATTTTATTTTTGCTTTCTTGTTAACACAGGTTAAATTTCGTATTATCAAATCTTTGTGACATTTGATGACACTTTCAGCAATGCGTTTTTGGGATACAGATAAATTAATATATCGTCAAAATCCATTTTGAATCGAATATTTTCTTTCCTTTTCAAGAACTCAGAACTACAAAATTCAAAATAGTTAATCCAATATGGCGGATGAAATAAAAAATTTTTAATAAAATTTCAGCAAATGATTTCTCAGAGAAGAAAAAGATATTTGGACTATACAAAATGTATTTTGAAGAAGAGTGGTATTTTCAGACGCCATAAGGCGTTTTTTTTAGAAAAATTACCTCACATAACCTCAAACGTAGGGGAGAACCATGCCTTTCGCACTTCTAAACTAGGATATCCCTAAAACCTGAAAAGATGGAGCAAGTCTGGAGTCATATTCGGAGGGTACAAACTGGTTTCTGCCGTAGAAGATTAATCACGTTTTGTGTAATTTTGTTTGAATTTATTCAAACTTTTTTCTTCAAAATAAATATATCTAAAGTTATTAATGTAACAATTTGCAAATATGTTTGACGTTATAAAATTATTTAAATAAAAAAAATATTTCCCTGTTTTTCTTTAACAGACTACCCACTATGAACGGCATCTTTTACATACAATGTCAATTTCACTTCAATTTGTACCCAACCATTGAAAATATTCTTTTAGGCGACCTAAATGAAAGTAGGTAGATACCTACCTAAGGATCCGCAAGGTAGAAAGATAACACTTTCCAGCAGGACATTGTGGGCAGCTTTTAAGATTCTAGCGTACAACGCAAGAAGCTCTCTTAGATCTTATCGGTGTCGGGCAAGTTGTGTAAATCCCGAGAAGGACGCAAGTTTACATCAATTTTACGGTGGTGTGCGTCTGTAGACTCAATCAGGCTGAAGTTTATATCCCAGAAGGCCCTAACAATGGCTATCAATTTTGGGAGGCGGCTTTACAATCGGCTCTTAAATAGGTAGTCATCGAAATGTAAACCTGCAGAAATGGTATTACCTACAATCAGAGATTAATTATTTTGGAAGGACGTATGTCACTTGAAGCTTCTCTAGAACTAAAGAAATTGAATTTTGGTTAAATTTTTCATGGTTACTCATATAACTTGCCTGAAAATTAAGAAATTTCTTACGTTTTCATCAATTTTAATGAAAATCTTATATTAAAAAATGACATAATACAAGGCGATTCACAACTTATCCAAAAAAATTTGGGAATAGATGCGGCATGAGAAATGGAGTCAATATTGTAAAAAAAAATTTTGTAAAATCCTTATAGTTTCTGAGAAAAAAATTATTGAAGTTATAGCACATTAAACCACTACATAGCTGGACAACTGTAGTCTCTAGCGTCATTCGCAATACGCGTGGAGAGCCATGTGACTCCTAATACTGAAATCCGTCGTTGCGGTAGTTTTTACCTGTTATCTGTGGTATTTACATCAGTTTTTTAGTAGTTAGTGTCAAAAATGGCTTGCGTGTATAGCAACTCAGAGTTGATGGATATCGTTTTAATTTATGGTGAAGCAAGACAACATTTGTATTATGGTGAAGTATTTGTGTTATGGTGAAGCAAGACATCATTTGTGTTAGTTCGTAGAAAGTGAGTAAGACGGACCCAAATGTGTTTACACGTGAGTGGATAAAATTTTGAACAATTGCTGTTGCAGCATCGGGTATGTCAAATGATTTTATTATTTAAAAACACAAATTAATTTTATTAATAATTAATAAAGGCAAAAGCATTTGAATTTGCCGATATAAAATAGGTGCGATAAAATTCTATTTACATATTTCTTTCCTTGCGAAAGTTTTTGTCCGTTTTTATCACGCCGCCATACCGGTCGCATTGTGCGAGGTCAGGTTTTACAGTGGACCAGTTTCCAGTGCCGTGCAGAAGTGTATTTTTAAATCAATTTCGAACTGACCTTTTTGATTTTTTCTTTACAAAATTGTATTTGTAAGGGTCCCCTGTACATCCAGAATTTTTTTTTTGGATATGTTCTGAATCACCCTGTATAATTAGGTACCGTTCTGTAGATCCTTAGGTATATTTTCAAAACACTTTCAAGTAAAATGTTAACCAATGGATATTATTCGCCAACTGATGTCAAAATGGTAAAGAAAGACTGGCCCACTTTCTTAGATTACGTAAAAACGATGCATTTAAAAAATACCTTTTAGTAAATTTTACGGATAATTAAATTTTGAATGAAATCAGTCCATTCGGATGAAAATTCGATTTTTTGTTGTTTTCAAAGTTTATATCCATTCTGAAAAGTCTGTCTTATTGAGTAAAATTGAGTGAAATACATATGAGTGAATTTTTTTACAGTGTAGAAGCACATAAATGATTAGGAATAATACATTTTAAAATGTAAAAGTACAAAGCAAATATAAGAATTCATTGCGAAAAGAAAATATACACGTGTAATTGTATACAATGTATCATGTATGTCCAATTCATTTATATTAAATTTTCCGTGTATGAAAACCATTACAAATATGTAAATTTCCATAATTTTTATCAATGTAGTTTCAAACTTCCGATCTAAAATTTTTCTGTAAAAAAAAACTGAGGTAAAGTTTCAAGCAAGATAATTTTTTCTGAGAAATGTGTTCATGTTCATCGACATATAAAAGCTGTCCTCTCTTCTCAAATTTCACAGAACCAATAAAATCAAAAGTTGGTTCAAGTTGTACCTAGTTGTCTAAATCTAGAAAAAAATCATACTTACTATTCCATGTTTTCACTAATTTCATATGAATACTGACGAATGTAATATTTCTAAAACAGTGGAACTAAAATATAAATATTTTACCAAAATATATACTTGAAATAACCAATTACCGTTCACCATTTGTTCCAAAAGGCTTCTTCGAATATATTTACTTACCAAAGATTTTACTGTTTCTTATTAACTGCAATACAACGGGTGAGTGTTGTAAACATATATACGAACTTACTTAAATAATGTTTTCCATGGTAAGTAGAAGAATTGATCGAATTGACACCAAGGTCTCCAGATATGAAGCTACTAGACTTCTTTTTATCCCCATACTTGAAGGCCAAAGTTTGTCAAAGTCGACCAAATAGTCTAGAAGAGTTAAAAGAGCGCAGCATCAGAATGGAGGTTGCACAAATAACCCCAGAAGTTCTAGAAAACGTTAGAGAAGAATTTGCTGGCCTACTTTCTCATTGCATCATTGCTGAAGGTCATCAGTTTGAACATTTATTGTAATTTCATTCTACTTATAGTTCAGTCATCCAAGGTTTAAAACGGCGTTTCCAGGAAAAAAATGTAGAAGTTTTTTTCTTGCCGGTTCTTTATGTTTTTTGGGCTACTGAATCCGAATTTGAGGTTTGCCACCTCGCCAGCCGTCGGCTTCACAAGAAAAATTGCAAAAAGCCTCAAATATTCAGCACTTTTTTCAGTTTTTTAATTATAACTCGAAAACTAAGCGTTTTTTATTATTATTACTATGATATACAAAATTAAAGTACACAAAATTTCCTACAAATACCTATAATAACTATAAAGTCTGGACAAGATCGTTAGATCGTGTTGAAAAAAAAAGTTTGACAATTCCGTAAATGTAACCTGGACATACCAGGTAATCAGCGCGCAGTTAGAATAACGTTTTCAACTTTTTCAGCGGAAAGTCAAGAAATGCCACGATCTAACGACGTTATGGATTGTCCAGACTTTAGAATTATTATACGTATTTGTAGGAAATTTTGTTTATTTTAATGTGATATATTATTATATTTATAATAAAAAAACGCTTAGTTTTCTAACCTTTCTTTACTGGATTATTAAGTAAAAACATAATTTTGGTTGACCGTAGAAATAAATATTCAAATAATTATACCGGTGGATAGACGATTAGGAGACCTTTCAAATGCGGTGTCTCATGACTTATGTTTGTATTTAAAACAATCGTCGATTACGTCATTACGTCAGTACTGGTGACGTAACGGCTCTTGAATGTATATCACAAGATGGCCTTTCAAAATTTGAAATGTCATCCATTTTTGAAATAATGAATTTATTCCATACATTTGCATCAAACTGTATGTATACAATGCCAGCAAATTAAATATATCCTGATCCTTCTGTGAACCTTATGTATTTGCTGGTAGTAACAGTTGCTAAATATTCAATACCAAATTATAAAATAAATATAGCTATATTATTACTGTTTGCTGAAAGTAATCTCTATTCTCCATTAGTTATCCATTCGAAAACGTGAGTCGAAAACGACATTCATAGATAGAAGCGATTTTAACTTCGTCGGCATCTTTAAGAACTTTTTATTTAAAGGAATCAAGAGCTGTGTTAGTCACAGACGAATGGCTCTTCAATATAAGGCTCATTAAAGAGGATGTAAACTTCAAAACCAATATCCGCTGAAACATCTCATCGATATTGCGCCAAATACAAATATTCCTACACCCTCCGCGCGCTAGACCCCATTCGCTTTATATCGTCTCGCCTACATTTCCATTCATACAACTTTTGCAGATGTTTGAAAATGCTTTTGTGGAATCAAGTGAGCGTAATAAAGTTTAGTGTAAATATCAAGTATTCTCGAAGTTATTGCTCGACCGAGTAAAAACACTTTCAGTTCTGGGGAGAAGTGAGTTGGAAACATCGCATCATTGAAATAATTTGATTTGAATGCGAAAATATGACACTGTTATTTTTTATTATTGCAGCAATTTCTTATCACTTTTCAGCTCATAATATAGGCTTATTTCTTATAAATTAAAGGAAGCATATAATTAAAGCGTAGGCTGTACATAAAAGAATTAATTGTAACACAGGCTCTTTTTTTCAAGATTTAAATTTAAGGGCTTATAAAACATCAAAAATATGGCTTTTTTATTCCAGGAACGTCGTTCTTTGTGTTTGAGATACAAGGGGCAAAAATGGTCTTTTCGAATTAAAAACACCAAAATGATGTTAAACATGTGTCATTAATTTTTGACCATCTGCTAGAGGGCGCTAGTTACCTTAACAGGTTAAGTTTTTCACCGCATATACAGGGTGTTTCAAAAAGACCTCCCGTAAATACAGAGGGTGATAGTACGACAAAAAATAAGGATCTTTTGTCTTATGAACTCTATGTCCATCTCCTATTGTTTTCGAGACACAGAGCGACAAAATAAAAATTTTTAAATAGAATTTTCACGAAAATTTTCAAACGGTGCGAAATATTTTTTTGAAATTTGGTATTCCTGAGTTTTTAAGGATGCCAAATACGCTGGTCTAATTATTTTTTGGATATTTCAGAGAGGGCGCTAGTTATGCTACATTCCTATTACATTTTAAGTTCTAATTTTTTTAAGGTTAGGTTTTTTACTATTCGGGCTCTAATTTCTAATGTACAATTTTATTTTCTAAAAATAATGTACTCTTGTTAGAAATTCCTAATGTGGACGGTTTTCGAGAAAAAAAGGCTTTTAATTAACCTCTTACAATATTACGGTGTATAAAATAAGTGACTTTTCTCAAAGTAGGCTTATGTCAAAACTTATTGATGGATGTCTCATGAACAACGCATACATTCTTAGTAATATTTTAAACTCTAATTAACCTTATATCAAAAGTTTAGTGATTGTTAGTGACTGTAATTAGTCATTACTGACTAATTGCAGTCACTAAACATAAGCCTACTTTGAGAAAAGTCTCTTAATTTATATACCGTAATATTGTAAGAGTTCAAATAAAAGCCCTTTTTCCACATTAGAAAGTTCTAACAAGTGCTCATTTTTTAGAAAATAGAATTATACATTAAAACTTGGAGCCCGAATGATAAAACCTAACCTTAAAAAATTAGAACTTAAAATGTTAAAGGAATGTAGCAAAACTAGCGCCCTTTAGGAAATATCCAAAAAAATAATTAGACCAGCGAATTTGGCGTCCTTAAAACCCCGAAATACGAAATTTCATAAAAATATTTCGCACCGTTTGGAAATTTTCGTAAAAATCCTATTTAAAAAATTACAATGCAATGCAATGTAAAATTTCATAAAAAAGGTACTACTGTTGAAAACGCACCATTTTTGAAAAAATATAATTGACTTACAAAAACATACGTAATGAATAACTTCGATAATAATAAAGGTCGATCATTTCTCAATGAAAAAAAATTGAACGGGGGTAACTTCAATTCAATTTCAATCTTTTATTTCCTATCCTTGAAGCATGGATCTTTTGTTTCCCGACACCCTGTATATTAAAGATTAGAAGCTGGGTGACAATGAGAACTGCGTTCTTCACAAAAAATAGGACGTTTTCAGTGATTAAAATATGTGACATATACACTATAAAAAATCTAATCTAAAAAAGTTGTGTCATAAAATGTCATTGGATAAGGCCAGCTAACGACCTAGCAAGTGATCGACATTGACAAAAACTTGTACCGAATTTCATAATTGATTTTAAAATATTATTTTTGAGACCCTATATCTCAAAAATAAGACACGATACGCTTATCTCTCATAGGACAAAATGTTTTATATATTCACTCTGCAATTTTATGAGTGTTAACTATTGTGTTACAGGTGAAGAAATTGACTCGAGTACCTAAGATTTTCTCCTTTCATGTCAACTACTTTGTTTTGATCATACAAATACAAGAACAGTTATAAAAAGTTCGTTTTCTCTTATATGATTGAAGTAGAATCACCATTGAGTTATTTTTGGGTACTTAAATAAAACACTTTGCAATTATTACTAATATATTATTATTATTACTAAACACAGCAATTATTTGGATGAACCTTATAATAGTTGCGATGAAATTGGTTTATTCGAATCCTACACACAGTTATTGTGCATTATTATTAAAGCGTTATTGCAAATGTTATATCTCAATCAGTCCAGTATTGCAGTTCATTGCAACATAACACAGAAAATTAGTATACCTTTTATAGAGGCATGTGTTTAGCTCAAAATGTCAATTAGTTTTAAGACAGTTGTAGTAGTCCTAATAAAGAAAAAATTGTTCGATATTTATTCTTCTGAAGAACTTCAATCCAAATCGATTATTTTTCTTACTCAAGACAACAACTATAATAAACGCAGAAAACTGAATGATTTTTTTATCTAACACTCTCTTAAACAAAATGTCAGAGTATCTATTTTTTCCCGTTAATTTCCTTTTTGTAACTAGTTATTGTATGTTTTTCTTTTGTTTCAGGGACCAAAGTAGATGTGGCCAAACACTCTTACGGCTGGGTAAGCAGACTGCAGTCCGTCGGTAAAGTAAACAATTAGCTTCTAAAGTTCTAGCACTCGAGACTAACAATAAGTACATTTCTCGAAAGCTTTGAAACTCAAAATAAAAGAGGCAGTAATTAAAGGCCGTTTTCGACTGACAAAAAAGAAAATGGGCTTGCGAGCTTTAGATACCTATAAAGTAGGAATGATTCATGATATGTTCATCAACAATCGCTTGGTTAGTTTCATGGGAATGGAAATAATGTTCTATTACACAAAAAAAAAACTGAATTTATTATTTCGCTATTTTCGAAAACTGAAAAAAAATATTTGTGCAGAAACTGATCGTTCAAAATGGGAGGCTCAGCAAAACAAATTAATATAATTTATGTTAAGCGTGCGGGAAGAAAAACCGATATAGAGAAACAAACGCAGAAAACTGATTTAGAATCAATTGGGGTCGAACCGTATTAATTTATTTTTTCTTAAACTAATAACGCTATAGTAATTTTTATGTTCTTGTAAATTCAGCCTAATGAAATATAAAATTTAACAATTATTTTAAAATAAATGTAAAGTGGGTTTTTAAGGTATTCAGAAAATGCTTTTATTAAATAACATAAGTGTATGTTTGAAATAAAATAACAAAGGTTATATTTAATATAGATCTTTTATTATGATTGGATTTACTGGTAATGTTACGTTAGGTGGGACATTGATAACACTTCTATGACTTCGTCCAGAGAGGGACTGAGGGACATAGCCTATCTTCCATCTTCGTCAGACTACGATGAGATCATGGCTTGGACGGATGTGAACCGAGGATGTTCTTAGAGTTGATTATTTTATCCATTGCTGAAATTGTCTTGTGTTAGATGGACTATTCCGCTGGGAGATCTCAAGGAAGGGCCTACGCGGTCGTAAGATTCATCTCAGGAAAATCAACAGGCATTATTAGAGCTCATTCAGTGGGTCCTTCATGTAATAGTGAACTGGCGTTTGGGACAGGCACTACGAGTTAATCCATCCAAACTTAGTTTTGATTACCAGAAAACGGAAGATAGTTGGCTTTAAAGATCCCACTGTTTCCAACAAACCATTTCAGAAATCACGAATGGTAACATTTTTAATGTTACCTTGATTGACTGTGGCTGGGAAGATATCCATTTCTACATTTTAATAGATATTTCAGTGTAGAGATACTAGATAGAGAATAAGTCTCGAATGCGATCAGAGGTTATATTGAATTGTCCTCTGGAGAAGTATGCCAAGGTCTTATAAGCCGAGACGTTCGCTGTTTCTGCTTGCACAAAAAAAATCTCAAAATAAGATATAGGAGTCAGCATACTCAAATATGCACAAACAGTCATAGTCACACATACTCCCAGCACGATCCCACCTCTGTTGGGACAAGAAAATTGAGTGAATCTGGCCCCTAAGCCATAGCAAAATGACTGGCAATGAATGAGCTGACATCTTAACCAGATAGGACTCAGGTAATTAATTCGTGGGATTTAAACCACTATTCGTGCTACCGCAATGTTATATAAAAGGATCCATTGATAATTGGATCAAAAAATGATCACTGAAGCTAGACTTCTTATATTCAACGGGACCATAAACTGAAGCAAATTGGAGAATTGGGTTTCTCGGTAGAAGTAGCATTAGGATCGTCACATGACTTCTGATGGACTAAGGACATCTAAACAAGTACCTTGACGGAATTAGTCTGAGTGCCAGTGCAAAATGCAGACTCGAGGACGATGATCCTATACATATCCTCAATCATTGAGCCTGCTTAATGGGGAAGAGACACAAATACCCAGTATTTCTGTCACCTCAGGTGATTCCAGCAGAAGAAGTGCTTGCCATCGCACGTAGCATGGGCCTGTTAAGCAAACTCTTATTAGTAGCATGCACAATGAGTCATAACGTCCATTGCTTTCACAGCAACAATAATGTTACGTTTCTTTTAATTATATTAAACTAGTTCGAGTTAATTCTACATTTTTTCGTTAATATTCATTAGATATATTACATATGAAATATATTAAATATTTAATTAGTAAATAAACAAAATAGTTTATTAAAAAATAAAAAATATATTTCCCTTAAGTGTATGCGACTACTTTCTGCAAATGTATATANGCACCTAAGCCATAGCAAAATGACTGGCAATGAATGAGCTGACATCTTAACCAGATAGGACTCAGGTAATTAATTCGTGGGATTTAAACCACTATTCCTGCTACCGCAATGTTATATAAAAGAATCATTGATAATTGGATCAAAAAATGATCACTGAAGCTAGACTTCTTATATTCAGAGGGCCCATAAACTGAAGCAAATTGGAGAATTGATTTTCTCTGTAGAAGTAGCATTAGGATCATCACAGGACTTCTAATGGACTAAGGACATCTAAACAACCACCTTGACGGAATTAGTCTGAGTGACACAAATACCCAGTATTTCTGTCACCTCAGGTGATTCCAGCAGAGGAGGTTCTTGCCATCGCACGTAGCATGGGCCTGTTTAAGCAAACTCTTATTCGTAGCATGCACAATGAGTCGTAACGTCCATACCTTTCACTGCAACAATAATGTTACATTTCTTTGAAATATATTAAACTGGTTCTAGTTAATTCTATATTTTTTCGTTATTAATTGGATATATTACATAAAATATGAAATATATTAAATATTTAATTAGTAAATAAACAAAATAGTTCATCAAAAAATTTTAAAAAAAAAAATNTCTATATTTTTTCGTTATTAATTGGATATATTACATAAAATATGAAATATATTAAATATTTAATTAGTAAATAAACAAAATAGTTCATCAAAAAAATTTAAAAAAAAAAATGTATTACACTAGTATATGCGACTATTTTCTGGAAATTTTAACAACGGTATTGTGACAAACTTCTAGAATTAATTCTTCCGAAAATGGTCTACAGACTAAGTACTTGACTAGTTCTCGAAGGAGTGTTTACTTCGCTACCTTACTATGTCTTCCAAAGGCAAAATATACTTAAAATGGCTCGTGATTAGTCAGCAGGTAATCAGTTAAAAGAGAGTAGTAATAATTTTGTATTTAGTTGGGCAATGACCTAGGATCTAGTCTGACCTTGGCTCTACAAATTTATGTAATACACTTTTTTAATTAAGCTTTTTTCATAAAAATCATCGGCGACATATGGCTCCTAACAGGATTCACTTTATTAATATAAATATGAAAAACAGTGACGCTAACAATAAAATTAAGAAAATAAGTAAAATTAAAAGCATTCGACAAAGTTTAGGGTTTACTGCAGCATATTAAGTGCGTTTAAAAATCACTAAGTTCGTGTTTTTCTCTGGAGTGAGTAAAATTTCGACATAATCACTTAACAGTAACTTGCGAGACGCTGTAAAGCCATGGTTTTACTCTAATTTTCTATGAAACAAAATACTGATTATACAAACGTACAACCAATTATTGGACAGTCAGATATCGCAAACTCTTTTTTCTCTAATACTGCCATAGCACAGAGAAATGTTTTAACCGATTATTTGCATAACAAATAAAGAAATATGTATATACTTCTAGTACACGTTAATTTCAGGACGATTGCTTCTTGACTCCATGGAAGTGCATAGGATACAATTAGAAGACGATCTACATCAATGAAACCCAATTTTTTGGTTTAATCGGCCAGAAAACTTNATATGAAATATATTAAATATTTAATTAGTAAATAAACAAAATAGTTTATTAAAAAATAAAAAATATATTTCCCTTAAGTGTATGCGACTACTTTCTGCAAATGTATATAGTATATGGGAAGTATTGTGACAAACTTCTAATTCTTCTAAAAATGGTCTACAGACTTCAGTAAGTACTTGATTAGTTCTCGAAGGTGTTTACTTCACTGTCTTACTCTGTCTTCCAGAAAATACTTAAAATGGCTCGTGTTTAGTCAGCAGATAATCAATTAAAAGGGAGTAGTTTATAAAGTAAGAAAAATAATTTTGTAGTTAGTTGGTCAATGACCTATGATCTAGCCTTACCTTGACAGTACAAATACACTTTTGGGTCATTCCATATCAACTCACTCAACGCTCCCAGTCGACCATCTCCAGTGTTCATAAAATTTTGCACAGATATGGCCCTTGGTCCTAAACTAAACTAGGTAAAATATTAGACTCTAATATACTTTTGTTCAAGTTATAGCCTTTGATCTATATTTTGCAATGATCACGCGAGTTCTCCAAATTCCCTAAACTTTGATTGCTTGTTTCTTCAGACTGGATCAACGAAGAAGGATGAAATTTAACTGACTAGGACAACTTTTTGTGCCAAATCCAGTCGTGTAAATAAAAACCGAATTGTACTCAAACCTAAATGCAAATTGGTGCCAAGGTGAGCAAAAAAATCAGTTTCTGGAATAATGACCATACTTTAAGCACAAATATGTTAAAATGCTGAGAATTAAATCTGGCGATAATTTTCCCATGAGTAGTCTACATTAGTGTCCCTATGTGTGCTTAATTAAAAAAATTTAGGAGTTACGTTTCTGAAAGCAGAGGATGGCAAAAATGCCAAAAAATTTTTTATACAAATTTTACCCTATTTTCATTGGCAAATATCGGAATGTGGGTTATCTTTAACTTTGTTCCTTTTTGTTTCATTTGAAAAAGCGTTGTTTCTTCTACCAAATTTATTGTTTTTTATTTTGTGCCCGGGCCTTCTAGATAGAGAAATAGCTCATGCTTTCAAGGTTACTCCTCGCATGTAATACATAAAGGGTGAGTCAGAAATAATGGGTCAACACTAAGCTGGAGATACTAGACACCAAAATATTATGTTTTAAATCATCATGTCTTACAGGAATGCCGCTGGTTTAAGAAATACAGGGTGTTCAAGGTTTAAATTTTATTCCGAAATTTTTCAAGATGGTCGACTGGCAGCGTTGGGTCAGTTGACATAAAATGACCCTTTTATAACTAAGCTTTTTTCATAAAAATCATCGGCGAAATATGGCTCCTAACAGAACAGGACTCAGTTTATTAATGTAAATATGAAAAACAGTAACGCTAACATTAAAATTAAGAAAATAAGTAAAAGTAAAAGCATTCGACAAAGTTTACGCTTTACTGCAGCATAAGTACGTTTAAAAATTATTAAGTTCATGTCTTTCTGTGTAGTGAGTAAAATTTCGACTTAATCACTTAGGTAACAGTAACATGTGAAAAGATATAAAGGCATGACAATTTTGCTGTAAAAACACAGTTATAATATCTAATTGTCTATAAAACAAAATACTGATTATACAAAGGAACGACCAATTTATTATTGGACAGTCAGATATCACAAACTCTTTTGTTCTCTAATATCTACGTTGTTCTGCTATAACACAGAAGAAATGTAAAAATTTTAATCGATTATTTGCATAACAAATAAAGAAATATGTATATACTTCTAGTACACGTTAATTTCAGGACGATTGCTTCTTGACTCCATGGAAGTGCATAGGATACAATTAGAAGACGATCTACATCAATGAAACCCAATTTTTTGGTTTAATCGGCCAGAAAACTTTTTGAAGCGTTTTGGTCGAAAGCTGTTGTAGATGTATACCTAAGTACGCATAGCGAACAGTTGGAATTGACCTGATACCAGCGTTTCGTAGGTTCGTTTGAATGGTACCGCCCTAAGTCCCTCATAATAACGGCATTTTCTACGTTGATGATCAATCCTAACATTCTAAGGGATTTACCGAGGCACCATGCCGTCTACAAACTTCACTTTTTCGTGCATCTTCCCTTACGGTTGTTTTGTCGTGTATAAGATGCTAAACACTAAGTTTCGTTCTTTTGTCCGCCCGCGCGTCTTCGTATCGCTAATTAAATTTTCGAACAATGCCTGCTTGTGCAACCGGAAGTTCTATATAAAAGGGTTTTCAGTACAAGGATTATAATCAGAGTGTTTATTTAAAAGTTGCTTTGTAGACTTTTGAACAACTTTTCTGTACCAACATTAATAGGAAAATACGTATATGTGCCTGTGCAATATAATAAATTATTTACTCCTACACAAAATTAGGTATATCTAAAAAATTATCCGAGAAAATAAATATTATCATTCTATATGCGTAAGATATTATTTATATATAGGACGTCCTAGAAATGAATGCCTAAAACTCAACCACCACTATGACTTAAACAAAAGTTCTGGAATTCTTCGGTCCCTTTACAAACACATTTTGAGAATCGCTGTCCGTGTTGTAAGCGTTACGTACTCGTTTGTGCCAGCGCACCGAAAATTTGCGAGTTTGCCAAATAATTTAATAATTAATTATAATTTAATTTTAATTAATAAATTTATTTATTTATTTATTAAATTAATTAAATTAAAAAAAATTAATAATTAATTTAATTAATTAATTAAATAATTAGTTAATTTTATATAGAATACAGTACATTAAATATACAGGGTGTCCTGGAAAAATAATAGGGGTAGTTCATATAAAGTTTTTTTCTTAGATGCCCCGTTTTCGAGATACCGTGTGTTGAAGTTGTTACTTTCCAAATGATTTTCCTTAATTATCTTTAAATCGGCTAAAAATAAAAATGTCAAAATGAATGCAGAAAAAAAATATCTTCCAGAATTGATAAAAAAATATATAGTGTGCCATTTGAACAAAAATAGTTGGCTATGACAATTTAGACGTATGGAGACAATCTAATAATATAATTTGAGCGGCGATTTCCAACACTTGGCCGGTGACTCATGAGGTACCTCAGGGGTCCATATTGGGGCCTCTGCTGTTTTCCTTATATATTACCGACTTTCATAAATATTTAAACACGTGCAGAGTGCATCATTACGCAGATGATTCACAAGTTTATGACAGTTTTCCTGTAGGGGATGAAAACTCTTCAAATAATGTCATCAATAACGATTTATCATTATTACTTAATATCTCAGCAGCTCACAGGTTACAACTGAATCCAAATAAGTCCAAGGTCTTAGTATTTGGTCCCAAAAAGAAAGAAATCTCAGATCAATATTAAATTGGGAAACACTATGTTAGACGTTGCTGATAGTTGTAAAAATCTGGGGCTCTCGTTTGATGACGAGTTAAGATTCACTAAACATATAAATACTCTTTGTTGTTTATCTTATTTACGTTAAAGCAACTTTATCCTCATAGGAGTATAATGAGCTCGATGTTAAAAATTAACATATTTCACTAATTTTTTCAAGATTGTCATATTGTGATTGCGTTTATAGGCCAGCCCAACTAAGTACTGATATAATTCGTTTACAGAGAATTCAGAACAGTTGCTTTAGGTTCGCGTACGGTGTCAGAAAATTCGAACGAGGTGTGAGCGACTTAATTCGAAATAACGGTTATCTTAAGCTTGTAAACACTCGGAGATTGCGTCTATTAAGCCTTACTCACAAGATATTGGTCAGTAGTACTCCTGAATATCTGCACACGAAATTGCAAAGGCTCTACAAAGAATCTGCATCATAAAATCTCGTTACTCGCGCCTTTTAGAAATTCCTCACCACGCCACTGCTTTATACACTAGAAGCTTTATCTATCAGGCTTGCAAGGATTATAATGGTTTACCTGTAGAATTTAAAAACTATACAATTCTGATTTCAAGAAAAAAATAAAGCATCATCTCTTGCATGGACTCGTACCAGTTATCGACCAGGTTTTCGTCGCTCTTTTTATTATTATATCGCATAATTTTATTTTTTTGCCTCTTTTTTCTTTTTTCGTTTTTTTTTTCTTTAGTTCGTTTTAGTATTTAGCTCTTATCTATATTTTGCTTTAATAGTTTCCGTACATTTGTTTTATGATATTAATTTGTACATTTATTTATTGGAATGATTAGTCTTGAATGATATAACTGTATGTATAAGTACATAATTGTGTTATTTATCTCGGGGGGGTTAAGTTGATAAGTAATATCGACTGAAACTTCGCCTCCTTCCTCATATTCACTTTTTCTTTTACATGATGCTCAATTAATGTATTGACATATGAGGATTCAAAAATATATACGGTTTATTATAGCTATTTGTTAAAATAATCGAGATACGAAGCCGCGAATATCAAACTGAATCACCCGGTATATAAATTTGTAGGATAAAACTGTGTTAACTTTATTCCTTACTTGTACGCAGAGTATCTTCTGAAGAAGAGAACGATATATATCTCGAAACCTCAAAAAACCTTTACCGATGACGTGGCAACCAGCACGGAATTTGTTCAACTTTAAAATGTTTTTAAGAAGGAAAGTGAGTAGATTACTCTCGCGAATTAAAGTTCTGTTAAAATTCTCTAATAAAATCTGACACAAGGAAAGTAATTAAGCAAAATTATTGCAATTACTTAACTAACTAATTACTTAAATATATTCAGAGTATGCATTAGCTTTGGCGACAGCCCTCTTTCTAACAAGATAATGGGAATCAGGGCGACCGCTCTAAGACAATAAACAAGTGAAACGGGGCGATGTTTCGCTAATAGAGTTGTCTAGTATATCGGGTACGATTGAAGGGGCCCCAATTCCGGTAGCACTTCAGCCCTTATCTGTGTTTGCACTCGAGACCCTTGATGGCCATCATGGCTATTTTGCCACTGTAGTCTTGAGATAACAACCGTAAATGTGGTTGCACACCCTATTCCGCCTCTCGCCCTATCTCTTAGGTACTGCAGCAAGTAATAAAACGGTTCCTATTGCGTGAACTGAAACAACGGCGACTATGAACGCTCTGCATAGGAAAGAATAAGTGTTTTACAGGATATTATTATATTTTTAAGAAGCTAAAAAAAACTATTAAAGATATATGATATCTGATATATGATATATGATATATCATATATGATAATGTACAGGGTGTCCCATAAGCACATGATCAAAAAGGTACTGCGATATTCATTGACTCTAAAGAAGACGATTTGACCTAACTTTCATTAAAAAAAATGTCTGGTTCCTTTTGACTGTCAAAGTTCTTGAAAAAAAAAATGTTTTTTGTAGTATCTGGAGAATGTTACGATGGATTTTAATGAAACTTGCTGTGGACTTGTTCCTAAGTAAAACTCATGTTTTTATGAAGCAACCGCGTCCATCTGCCTTGGGCTAGCGGTAAATTCTTGAGTGTCTTGGTACAAGAATTACCAGAGCTTTTTATTTGGTCGCTGGAATTAATTCATTTTATTTTTATTGATGCATCAGTCCTTTTTCGAGATTTTCGTGCTCTTGGTAAAGTCTTGTAGCATTAATAGTTTTTATGCAAAAAATTGTTTTCTGCCTCGTTACGATTTAACAATTTTAAATGTATCGCAGTAAATCTGCCCTTTTACAAGATGCAGCTTTCTCTAATAATAATTGCCAATTCTTTTACCTAGGATATCAATATTGAAAGTAAAATGGTCGCAACTTTAAAGTCTGTCGCAATGCGACGGATTGAATATCATTTTACTTCATTAGATTTATTTTTTGTTAACTCTCAAAAAATGTAAAGACGTACTTAGGAAATACATTCTTTTTATTGAAACTGGATGATAGTTACATAGATACGATAGATGATGGTGGAATTACAACATATGTTCGATATTGAAATTGAATTGAGCCGTCCTCAACATTTTTAGATCTTTCCGTATTACGTCCGCCTCGTTTTGAATCCTATGTAATAATTCTTCGTAGGATTCCACAGAAGTAGCGTAAACTTTATTCTTCAAGGCTCCCCATAGAAAAAAATCCAACAACATTAAGTCGGATGACTTGGGGGGCCATTCGACAGGAACATCTCTCCCTCTTCTTCCGATCCACTTGTGTGGAAAAGTATTATTTAAATGTGCAGTTACATTTGCACTAAACTGCGGAGGAGCACCATCGTGCATGAACCACATCTGAGCACGAAGATCGAGAGGGACATCTTCCGTTAGAACTGGAAAAGTATTCGTCAGAAAATTGAAATAATTTTCGATAATCGAAGGATGTCACCGATGACCCCGGCCCAAACATTTATTGGAAATTCCACCTGAAAGTGGTTAATATGCCTCGCATGAGGTATTTCTTCTGCGTAATGGTGAATAAAATTAGGCTGGTGAAATTTGGATCGCGTGTCGACGCTCCTTAAATAAAAGGGACAAGATTTTACCAAGAGCACGAAAACCTCGAAAAAGGACTGATGCATCAATAAAAATAAAATGAATTAGTTCCAGCGACCAAATAAAAAGTTTTGGTAATTCTTGTACCAAGACACTCAAGAATTTACCAGATGGACGCGGTTGCTTCATCAAAACATGAGTCTTACTTAGGCACAAGTCCACAGCAAGTTTCATTAAAATCCATCGTAACATTCTCCAGATATTACAAAAAACATATTTTTTTTTTTCAAAAACTTTGACAGTCAATAGCAGAGGAACCAGACATTTTTTCTTAATGAAAGTTGGGTCAAATCGTCTTCTTTTGTGCCAAAGAATGTCGCAGTACCTTTTTGATCATGTGCTTATGGGACACCCTGTATATGATATACGATATATAATATACGATATATGATATACGATATGCAATGCACAATATACGATATATAATATATAATATTAACTTCATGTAAATAATTTTGAGAAATACCAATTACGGTTAGTTAAACTGAATATTTTTCCATTACGAATCAGTTACAATTAAAGGGGAAATAAAAAATTAAGTCCATAAATGAATTGTTAATACTATGCCCATTGTGCACCACTGTTAATAGTTATTTATTTGATACGAAGCACCACTATGCAGAATTGCTAATTCCAACCGGATGAAGTTATTTTACTAAACCATTAACAAACGAGTGCGTTAATACAATTTACATTCCATGTTTATAAATAATTATGCGGACAAACCAATTATAATTACTAATCGACTGAATTACCTCTAGAAATACCACACCAAAATCCCTCAATCCGCAATGTTTTTTATGATCTAATTGAGCTCGATAAATCTAACTCGCTAAACAAAACACTACCTTTAATCCAGCTCATGAACGGCAACTTAAATCGCTTCGTTTGATAGAACTCTCATTACCATTATTGGCACTAAATGTGAGCACGTGTGCATCAAATCTGATGGCGACAATGGTCCGGGACTTGGCCTTTATGGGAACTGCCCGTCTCTGCTGGTAACTAGGAAACACGGCTCACCCTCTCTGGTGCATTTGGAGGTTCGCACAGCGGCCGAAAAAATGCAAATCCGCTTAACGGCGTGGTACATGGCTTATACGAGGGGTGCAGTTGTTTTTGATTTATTGTTGGCCAAATGAATCAAATCAGAAAATAGTATAAATATAGTTAGCATTGCGTTCAGGATCTCTAGTGTTCGTTTAGATACCATAAATTAATGATGACGATTTGTAACAAGGTGAATAGTAGGGAGATAAAAATTTTTAAATTGTTCTATTTCATAGATTCCTATAGACTTTGGCGGCACATGTAGTACCAACATAACTATATAAATAATATAAATACTATAAAATCGGGCTCTGGTGCTCCATTGTCTAATACGCCTTCGTGTTTTCCAAGAAATGACCTCGAAAAACTTTAATGTTGATATTACTTATAATAATCAATCAGATATATCAAAATTCCATAAGACATAAAATGTTTATTACAAACATCCTTTTTCACTGCACTTTTCTTAGATTTGCACTTTTTCACTGCAATTGCACTCGCACACGCACTTGCTCTTGTACTTTATCACTGCACTTTTCTTTGCACTGCGTCCTTTTTTACAGCACTGCACTACTGTAGACATCCTTGTTCACTGCACCTACCCTTCCCATTTTTTCTGGCAGAACCTACAGGCCAATGTTACTCAAATGTTTAATTTAATTCCAATATCATGTTAGCAGCCCTACTGATGTCTTTGTTGATCTGCAGCTTCGGATTAATAGTTCTCCTACTTTGCAAGAACTTCTTGGCTTGCCTCTTTCTACGAGTTCCTAATCTTTCACTCATTGCTGCAAGAATGTCTTACCGCAGGAAGGTTTGAGCCCGTATGGAAATGTAGATTTATCATCATTGTTGATCAGATGTCCTCATGCCCTTGTATCTACGCTAAGGTAACGTCGTTCTGACCAAAGCAATATTACCAAAGTACCCATCCAAATAGTTCCATGCCTTGCTTAAAATCGATCTGATCTGATGACACATGAAATGATTGCCTTTAGTGTTGCCTAACTGTCAAGAAAAATAGCAGTTGGTTCCTATAAAATAACGAGAGAGATGCTGTAAAACTTTTTATTTTAAATTTACACATACTTAATTATTGTCCCCTTCAGTATAGACCCCCCATACTAAAATTTCATTGGTCAAAACAATGCCGGAAGTCTTTTTCTGTGAGCTCGTTCGTGACGTGTGTCACAGCTTCAACGTTCTGAAATCTTGTTTCTTTTTGTGAGATCTTCTGTGGTGCCAGATCAGGAGAATAAGGCAAATGCTCTGCCACTGGGATGTTATACTCGGCTAGAAACGCATTGACAGACAATGCAGTATGAGCCGTTGCGTTCTCCTGATGAAGATCCCATGACTTTTTTCCACAATTCGGGTATTTTTTCTGATTTTCCACTGAGATTTTGATCTACAGGAACCCAGTGAACGTACACAATCTCATGGATATCGAAAAATCAATCGTCATTGCTTTGAATTGTGATATGCTCATTCGAGTTTTTTTAAATCTTGGTGAATTTAGGCTCTTCCAATGCGTGGATAGACGCTTACTTTCTGGATCATAAGTGAAAAAACAAGATTCATCGCATATCCTCTTTCCAAGAACTTTGGCTCAGTAATTTATTTTTGTTCGATTGTGGGAATTTCCAGCACCGCTGTACGTTCAAATTCTAGTGTAAAATTTTCCTTGCGCATTCTTACAGTTTCAGCAATAGTACGAATAGTGAACCGATCGGATTAGATTAGCAATTTTTTCAATATTTTTTATCTGTTTTTGAAGTGGAAGGTTGCCCCGGGCGTGCTTCATCTTCAGCGTCTTCTCGGCCATTTTGCAAACGCTTAAACCACTCAAAAATCCACAAGTACATTTGAGTATCTTTAATACCTTAAGGCTCAATGGTCAGATGGCATTGCTAAAATCGGATGTGCCTTTAACTCAAATAGAAGCAGCTAATGTTCAGAAATTCTTTAATAAAGATGAATAAGTTAACACACAATGAAAATGTGGTAGAAAAATTGTATGTATGCGTATATTATAACAGCCTACTGCAGTGACCCCTAATTGGTCTCAATAGTTCTAATGAAGTGATGGCCCTTTGTGTTGACAGTTCGTTTCATTATGCAAAACGAGATAATTAAATGAGAGCTGAGAGAGGCGCATTCCATATGCCAATTAGTTTTGATGTGATTTAAATCGGAGTTTTTGATGTCAGCTATTCTGTAATTCTTCATCCTGACCCTCCTGGACTTATTAGGGGTAAACAGAGGGTGGCAATCGAATAAAGATCACAACGTGATCGCCTTGATAACGTTAACGATGCCCCATTAGCCAGATTGCAAGATATGCTATCTTGTCAATTAGTTCAGACCGGAACATTATTTCTTGAGTATTTTTAATAGTATACTTTAAAATTATCAATGTTAGTGAAGAGTATGTAGAGTAAAGCCGGAAACTGTAGGATATTGTTTTATTTTTTTAATATTGTGAAAATTTGGAACCATTTTTCAGGTAACGATTCCGTCTATAGGAATATTACGGTTAGAGAAAGCTGTGAACGGAGCGCAATCCCAGTTCTCGTTTTTCGAACCGCGCCATGGACATCTTGATTAACTTAAGACATGCAATGTTGATCAAATCATAAAATAGCGTTTTTGAAAAACCAAATTATTTATTTATGCAAAGAGGGCTTTATATACAAATTATTCAACCATACGCAAAGATTGTCTTGCAAAAAATTACCTTATTATTGTGGTTATATACAAAAAAACTATCACAACTATTGTAATTATGTATAGAAAAACTGGTTTCGTTCAATTTCACAAAACTCACTTTTATTGCAGTAAAATTAGCAAATATTTTCCTGTTGAAATCTACCTCTGTA
Organism: Anoplophora glabripennis; assembly: GCF_000390285.2. Classification (NCBI taxonomy): domain Eukaryota; kingdom Metazoa; phylum Arthropoda; class Insecta; order Coleoptera; family Cerambycidae; genus Anoplophora; species Anoplophora glabripennis. The sequence continues at coordinate 807,976 of NW_019416241.1, forward strand.
GTCTTCCTCTGTATTTGTACTGAACTAGAAACTAAATACTTTGAATATAATTTTACCACGGTTTCTATTTAAAATTCCGCCAAAACTTATGAATTCTGACCCCAGATTCGTCATCAGCGACCCCAATAACCCACGTATACCAAATTTGACGTAGATTGGTTGATTTTCGAAAATATCGTCCGTCATCTCGGATCCGCCATCTTGAATTTTATAGACCTGACTTCACATTCGTAATCAGCGACTTCAAAAACCCCCGTTTGTTAAATTTGGCCTAAATCGGTAAAATTTAAAAGAAAAATTTGAAAATTTAAAAAAAATATCGATTTGTGATCGATATTTTTGAGGTTAGAAACAGCTGAGATGTGCCAGCTTAATTCTAGGAGTGGATTTGTATTCAGCGGGTCTATTTCTTCATTGAAGAAGCAAAATATGGGTTTATTTTTGTTTCTCGTACATTTTCTCATATTTTGGCTTTTACCAATTTTTTTGAAGTTAGAAAAAAAAGTGATGTGATAGCTAAAATCTAATACCGGATTCGTGTTTAGGAGGTGAAAATACATCGGAAAGCATATACAGGGTGTCTCATAATTAGTGTCCAATAATTTACCTCTTGATTGTATTGCCAAAAATATGAATATTTTTTATTTTTTTATTGGTCCAGAAATGCTACCTCCCTAAAAGGGGCCTCAAAAAATTCATTTTTTAAAAATATTTCTGAAATGGGTTGAAGGAAAATTATGAATTTTGACACCATGAGCGCTCATTAAAAGTCGAAATAGATAAAAATTTTGATCAGGGGCGTTTCAATTGGGGGGTCGTTAGCTAAAATTTGCCCCATTTTTTTGCTTGTCGAAATTTTCAAATTCAGAAGCCAGCATATAATAGACCTTCATTACCTCTACAATAAAGGTACCTACCCTTTATTTCTTGTGATAAAATGTTACACTTCCAAGAAAAACGGATTTAACTGCTTAGAAAAGCACACTTTGGGAAGTGTTATAAGGATTTTTCTCCAAAATAGATTACTTTTTCGATATGAAACAACATTACCATTTTTAAAAGAAAACTCAGATCTATCAAATTTTGCTGTTTAAATTTGAAAATAGCAACATGTAAAAAATTTTTGATTTTATTAATTATAATTAATTAATTAATTAATTAGTTAATTAATTAATTAAATGAAGTGTTTAGATCCGCTTTTCTCGGAAATGGAGCATTTTATTGGAAGAACTAAAGAGTACCTTTTTTGTAGAGGAAAGGGGGTATAACATATATTGGCATCTGAATTTGAAAATTTGGACAAGCAAAAAAATTGGGGCAAATATGATCCGACGACCCCCCTCCCTAATTGAGACGCCCCTTCCTAAAATTTTTGAAAAATTTTATGTTGACTATTTCGTCTTTTAATGAACGTTCACGGTGTTAAAATTCATAATTTTCCATTAACCCATTTTGGAAATATTTAAAAAATGACTTTTTTGAAGCCCCATTTTAGGGGGGCGTAGGAAACATTTCTCGACCCATGTTTATATGAAAAAATATTCTTATTTTTGACAACAGAATCAAGTGGTAAATTATTGGACACTAATTATGAGACACCCTGAATAGCTCTTCAAAGATGGATATTTTTTTATTTGCGTTTTTAAATTTTTCCACAAAAATTGACAATTTTCAGGCGCTATATTGGAGCCGCCATATTGGATTTTGCAAAGGCGTACTCTGCATTTGAAAGTAGATGCCCTAAGCTTTAAAATGAGCCCTTTGGAGATTTTTTTGGTTACTCCAAATTATGGTCATATGTATTTAAATTCTCCACAAAAATAAGTTGAAAAAGTTATCTTCAAAAAATAAAATTGAAAATAAAAAATCTGTAGTTTTTAGTCGATTTATTATGAATTTTCCCAACTGTCTTACATTTACACTGACTATTAATTTCTGAAGATAACCGACATCTTCATGGTATGTGGTATGATTCGAAAAACGAGCTAACTTGTAGAAAAAGTTAATTGTGCTATGTAACTATTGCAGAAAATTTAAAGCTAATTTGAAGTTTGGTAAACAAATAATAAAGTAATTGTATTATCTCATAAATAAAAAATGTTATTTTCCATTCTGACAATTCTCTTCATTTTTACCATACATGAACTGTTATATTTAATTTTGAGATGATTATCTTTTAGAAACAGAAGCAGCTAGTGGAGTACTATTTCCTTTACTGTAAATCTAAATAAGTTAGACATGTGTGTTCTTCTATATTTCATTTATTTTTCATATTTAAGGGTAATATCGAATGAAAAAATGAAAATCTTTAAATTAAAGAGGTGTTAGAGGCTCGTATAAATATTTAAAGAATTTTAACTGCTCTTGGTACGAGTTTATTAAATATCGAATTTGATACAAAAATGAAAATCTGTAAAATAATGAAGTTTTAGAGGCTCAAATACTAAAATAAGGGTACTAATCTTGTAACTGCATCTTATTAAAATGTCCTATTTTTTTCTCTCAAGTCCAATGTTACACGGTCGTTTATTCTGTCAATTTGTCAATCCTTAAAGTAGAATTTGTTCCAATTTTTTGTTTTGATTCATCTTATACGCACTTTTTGTTTTAATTCTAATTTCAAAGCCCTAATCAAATACTTTTTTAAGTTAGACTCAAAATCATAACAATAAAACCTTCCAAAACTACGCTCGATCTAACCGAAACCGTACATCACCTTTTAAAAATCCTACTGCAACCGTACAATTAACAGAAAAACACCGAGAACTTTCTCAGATAAAGCACACCAGTCTCAGATAACAAAAACATCGCTTAGTATTTTAAAAAAACAGTTTTCGTCGACCCTACGGGTGTTCGATTACAGGCACCAAACAGCAACAAGTTAGTCCTTATTGCCATTGATGGTAGGATAAAATTTCTTTGAATTATGAAGAGGTGTTAGCTGCGATATAATCCGAGGACACAAAAGAAACGTCATGGCTTGCCAGATTAAGACAGATTATAATACATTTTAAACAACTAATATGGAGGGTGCAGTGTTTTTAAGACTCCGGTCTGGACGTTCGGCGGGTTTGGAGACAGTTGACGGTGCTGATACCCGTTGCCCAGCGACGGCTCGGTTTTATGCTTGTGAGAAATGTCATCTTTAGTTATGCCCTTTTAGAATTCCGATGACACTTGAGATTTAAGTGGGTTAAATCCCGTCTTTATAAATTGGTGAGGTAAAAGAGCAAAAAATCAATTTTATTTAGGTGGGGTATAGAATATCCTACAGGGTCTGAACACTGTAACTTATACATAAACGCCATCTATTAGCTTTTCAGTTACTTACAAATTGGACGTATAGCACCTATCAATTTTAAAAGTCATCTTTAAGTGTCACAAATGTATCTGTTTCTTATTTAATCTATTTCGATCTTCATCAAAACTACGTACAAGTTCGAAAGAAAGACAGGCCTTAATTCTTCAAGTGTTATTTAAATTAAATTATAAAAATTTGTTACAGTAAATATAACTTTATACCTTTAAACAGAACTGGTGTCTTATTTATGCACATAATTGCATATCAGTATCCGAAATAGGGCTCATTGGCCGGGAGCCCTTCTGTGACACATCTTCGAGTGTGGTCAGGGGGAGCTCTAGGCAAATGGAGTCAGAAATGAAAATGAAGAAAGATAAAACAACTTGCTGAATAGGACTGAGTAGTGGGACGCACAAAGGCCTGATCAGGCCGCGGTGCTATGGAACTTGATTAGAACCAGTCACTGGAAGAATTAGAAGAAAGGAAGATGGAATCACTGACCACTCAAATCACTTTGAAATCTCAAAAACCGCTTTCTACAGGAGTGTTGTCCTGTCAGGGTCAAAATACTAAGTAATCCGGGAGTTTTAACTTTAGATTCGTATAAAGCAGGTCAAAGTACTAAAGACTATACTGATCTGATCAACGTCTCCTCCCATTTTTTTTTTGTGTGGTGCTGTGTAATTGATCTCATGTCTTATTTTCATAACATTTATTTTATTGTTTACACAGTAACAATATGTTAGTAAAATTGTGATTCATACTCTTCATTTCTTATAAGAAAACTCATGTAGCCTTTCCTTGTCAGAATCTGTTACCGAATTTCTAGAGGCTGAAACTGAGCCATTCGCTAAAGTGCAAATAAGTTGTCGCTTCTGCCTTTGTTCGATGTTAACCTCTTTCTAGTTAATCAGAGGTTAGAAGTAAGGTAATACAAACAAAAACTATACGTTTTACAGTTTTACAAATATAGGAAGCATTTCATAGAGTTATCATTGGAAATTATATTATAATCCTAAAGTAAAAAGAAAAAAAGTTGTTTATCAGCTCAGTTTTTATAATTTTGATCCCTAACTAATAAAATTAAAAATGTTTGAATTTATCTTCTTTTGAATGTGGATGAAGTACGTCATATCCTAATTGTTGTTTGTCACAAAATCACCAGTTAAATCGTCTCCTCTTCTTCCAGATGCAATCCGGAAAGCGAACTATCATTTCCGGGCTTTGGAAGCGGTTGCGGCGGAAGTACGTCAGGTATGGCGTATTTGAAGTCAGCCCCTTACCCCGTGCCCGGTTTAGGACTGCATGGTCTCCCGGTGGATTCGCTGCATTCTTCAATGGGTGGCTATCCATCAGGTAGGAACAATATGATATTGTCATTTAACTTGCGGTTTCCAATAGGTAATGAAAAACATAATTTAAAGTAGAGTATATTATAGAGTATAAAGGGAATAGTCTAATCGCTAATGCGTGTGAGTTTACTACTCACATTTCATAAGCTTCTGGCGACTGAAGTGTTAAATCAGAATTGGTTTAAAGCAATAGTAAACGCATTTTTCAAAGTTTGGGTGACACTAATGGTAATACAAGATATTTAGTGTAAGTATATTTTTTGTCAAATTCCAAGTTTAATTTTAATACGTTAAGTTCGTTTGGTTAACATTTAGAACATGTAATATTAATCTTAACATACGATATAGTTAAAATTATGCAACCCCTATTTAAAGAGAAGATTGCATATTGAAAATTTTATGTAGATTAAGAAGTATTTATTATTTTATCCAATACTTGTATTTAATGATACTATAATTTCTTTGGTTTTAAAGGAATAATGTGGCCTCACTAGCGAGCGATTTGAATTCGGTGAAGTATATTATGTTAAAAAATTAGATAGCCCAATAATTAGTACCAATCTGCGTTTTACTAAGTCTTGGAAATTTATTACATAAGTATGTGCTATTTCGGGTATTACTCACTTCTGATTTCAAAGTTATGTATATGTTTTTTGAGATAAATAAAACACTGAAGTATATATGCACAGGGTAAAGTTAGTATGTTCAATTTATAAAACTTCTCTCTACAATCATCTCTAAAACCAAGGTCAGATATGATTCTAATAATTTTTCTCTGAAGAGTAAAAAATTTTTTCATAGAGGGAGCATGACCCCCATACTAAAATAGCATATGTTATGATGGAATGGATTTAGACATGATAAACTATCAGCAAGCTTGATATTGAGACTCTTCGTTTGAGACTTCGGAGTAAATAAGTACCTATGTTTTGATATCTTGGATCAAGATGAACTCCCAAGAATTTTACATGTGCTGGATTATCCCAGTTTTCCATATTCCGGACACTAAAGATCATAGTTTCGGTTTTCGAAGTATTCAAACTGAGTTGTTTACTAGTAAACCAGTTTTCTAGCGATGCATGTTGGTCATAGGTTGATGTCATTAACTGTTCAAACTTTAAATTGGTTCTAGTTATATCAGTATCATCAGCAAAGAGTATACTTTTAGTATCATTTATTTTAAAGGGAATTTAAAAAAATAATTCTGTTAAACGAATCAATCAATATTGTTCAACATGAAAAATCTATGTACAAGAGATCTACTGTCATAGACAATGTTTTTAACTAATAAATCGAAAGCTCAATTTATTATAATAAACAGAGAATGAAATTGCAAATTTGTATACTTTTTAAATATTCATTTGTCTTTTTTTATATTAAAGATATAAAGTTAGATAGGCAATTAACTGTGAAATATATACATATAAAATGGTAAGACTTCTATTTCTATATTCTAACAAATAAAAGCGAATATCTGCGTTACTAACACGAATAAAACTGGTTCGTATTGAATTTAAAATCGTATAAATACACAAATACAAAATAAATTGATATTTGCTTTAAATATTGAACTATTTACCATTTTTAATAGCCGAAAAATTAATTGTTTCCAATAAAAGACATGATACAGCTATAAATATTTTATTTGTACAATAAATAATATTTTAAACGTGCTTACCGCTGCAACTGCTATGTGAAAATAAATTTTGCAAATCCCTAAATTGCAATTCTAGTGGTTAGAGTATTTGTAATTTAAAATATTTACGCCACAAATAAATCTGTTACACTCGGTCAATTACTGAATTTTATTGAAACCTTAAAAACATTAAAATTTAATATGGATATTTGTTTTATTCCTATAACTATTTTATCGTTCACATCAGTACACATTTGTGTGATTTCCGCTATTCATTATTAAACGCATATATCTCACTTCTTTATAAATATGTAGTTAAATTGGTATCGATATAAAACTGTTTATTATAAATAATAATTTTAGCTTTAACATTATAAATAATTCTAATAATGATTACCTACTTTCGCATAACCTATTTAATTTTTCATTAATAAAATTATTACTCTTCTCAACAGTTAAGTAATAGTTATGAAAAAATAGAACTCTCGTTGAAACTTTCATTGATTTATATCACTTATCCTTTTGTCTGTCTAATGATCCAGTTTTTTGTTGTCGTTAATGTTTATCTCAAGAATTATTGAAGACATGTCTCTGATAATAGTTTTCAACAGTGAAGTACTGAAGCTCTTAATCTGGAAAATTAAGAAACACATGTCCGTTTTTCATGGCTGACCATTGGCATCTGGGAAACCATAACATATACAGGGTAGCTCAAATTAGAAAAAAGTTGCGCCTTTTTAGGGTCATTAAAATAAACTAAACAGATCCAAGATATCTGCTGCCGTTCCTGAAATATTGTGAAAAAGCTGATTTTAGGAAATGCAATCTAGTGAAATAAGGACGCTAGGCATTTTCTAAAATCGCTATTTTAAGTTTTTTCAGAATATCTCAAGAACGGCAGCAGATATCTTTGGTCTGATTGGTTTATTTTAATGACCCTGAAAAGGCGCAACTTTTTTCTAATTTGAGCCACCTTGTACATCTTACGGTTTCCCAGATACCTATGGAGAGCCGTGAAAAATGGACCACCCTGTATATACATAATACAATACGGAAAATCGATTTATGGAAAGACATTTCACTGTCCTTTCAAGTAGATATATAAAAAGATACCTAACTTTAAATGTTTCATTTCGGTGGTCCAAACATACTTTTCTCTATTGCGAAAAAAAAAACAAACAGGTATTCCAATATACCACATATTTCTCAAAATAAATAGTTCTTTAACAATATAGAGTGCTGCAAATGGTTGGCACATCACTCGACCTAAGTGTGTTATAATTCTTACATGACATCTAACTGTAGTTTTTTTGCAGGTAATCAAAGAAAGCAAAGGAGAGAACGAACGACATTCACCAGAGCTCAGCTGGATGTGTTGGAAGCGCTTTTTGGCAAAACACGATATCCAGATATATTTATGCGAGAAGAAGTGGCCTTGAAAATTAATCTACCCGAATCTAGAGTGCAGGTAAAGGCAATATATGTGAACATAGCTATTATTTTTATGACAAATCCCGGTACAGATTTTTTTTTTAATAAACCACAAGATCGTAAAAGTTCTTTCTCTAAGTTTAAGATGAAGCAGACATGAAAACATATACAGGGTGTAACGGATGCTGATGGCCAAACTTCAGGAGGTTATTATACAAGTATTTTTCAACAAAAAAGTATTATAAGATTCTTTTGGAAAATTGATAGTTGCACTTTTATTTAACATTTTTTGATTTCAAAAAATTTTGTGCCCTTTTTCATAAAAACAAAAATATCTCTGTTATTCTTACAGCCACGTCAAATTTAGAGATACCATCGGAAAGAGCGTTAAATTTACTACAAGACGAGCATATATGAGTGTTTAAAAAATCTTCTATACCAGGTGCTGTAAAAAGTTAAATGTAATAATTGTGAAATGAGCAAAATTAGTGGTATCTCCTTATTGGTGGTAACGCCAAAAATTTGTTAATGAGGACGTGTTTTTTCTTCAGCAAAAACTACTGTATTTAGTAAGCTCTTCAACGATATATCAACTTTTGAGTTTGCTATTTTTTTTTGGCAACAATATCAAGGGCAAAGGTAATAAAACCGTAAAAATCGAAAATACACAAACTTTATAGTACTTTATTTTTATTTTAAGACTGCTTTTTTAAATTAAAGTAACAAAATTGTTGAAAAAATTATTTATAACTTAGTAACATATTTACAATGACTTAATAATTTTCGATGTAACCTCCCCCTTGACGGATACATAAAGCGCACCTTCTCCGCACGGAAGCAACTGTGCGACGCACTTCTCCATTTTGCTGTCGAAGTAGCTCCCAACAAGCAAAAATCCTTTGTTCGAGCTGTTCTCGAGTTTCAATTGGTACTTCATATACCAAAGATTTTAATCTACCCCACCAAAAGAAGTCTAACGGAGTTAGATCAGGACTTCGAGGAGGCCACCTAACTGTACCAAAGCGTCCTATCCATCTATCTTCATAATGCTCATTTAGCCATGCGCGAATCTCCCTGCTGTTATGTGCAGGGCAACCATCCATTTGAAGCCAGGAATTAATCCGAAAATTTAAAGGAACTTCTTCTAATATATTATGCAGTTCGTTCTGAAGAAGATCAAGAAATGCCTCTGCATTTAATGTATTTTCTAGTATAATTGGTCTAAGAACGTAATTTCCAATTATACCCATCCATACGTTAACTTTGAATCTGTATTGATTATTGGAGGGCCTGACAGCATGAGGATTCACAGGTGCCCACGTATGGTCATTATGATAATTAAATATGCCATCTCTGGTAAATGTTGACTCGTCAGTCCAAATTATATGCTTGTAAAATTGGGGATCTCTATTAGTTTGTTGGATATACCACTGACAAAACTGAACACGTTCTGCCCTATCACGATCCAGTAAACTTTGAACAGGGGTCAAATGATAAGGGTGAAGGTTGTTCCTTCTGAGACTTCTGTGAACTGACGTATGCGAAATTCTCCCAAGTTGTATTGCTGCCCTGCGTGTACTTAATGTGGGAGTTTCTTCAAAAAGCGCTGTTATAATTTGGTCTTGATGACGATTTACTCGATCGGCATTTAGACGATGAGGTCCTGGAACACTGCCTGTTTCTCCCAAAACCCGAAATGTAGTTACAAAAGTTTTTCTGTTTGGAATGCGTCTTTCAGGATAGCGGCGAGAATATTCTGCAACTGCTGCTCTAGAATTTCCATTGCAAACACCATACACAAATAAAATATCTCGATACTCGTTATTTGTGAAAAAACGTGGCATCTTCAATTTAGATACTTAAGTAGGTAATTAACAAGAACACTAAAGTAATTTTATGACTTTGACAGTTGTGTCAATATTGTTTTTCACAGCCGCCTTGGCATTTATCTATCATGAAAGACGCATTCTAAACAAAAACACATTTGTAACAATATTGCGGATTACAGAAGAAAGAGGGAGAGTTAAAAAACAGCTTTTTGAAGAAACTCCCACAAAAACTACACGCATGGAGTAATACGAACAGATTTAAAATAAAAATAATGTATTATAAAGTTTGTGTATTTTCAATTTTTACGGTTTTATTACCTTTGCCCTTGATAACGTTGCCAAAAAAAATAGCAAACTCAAAAGTTGATATATCGTTGAAAAGCTTACTAAATACAGTAGTTTTTGCTGAAGAAAAAAACACGTCCTCATTAAAAAATTTTTTGGCGTTACCACCAACAAGGAAATACCACTAATTTTGCTCATTTCACAATTATTACATTTAACTTTTTACAGCACCTGGTATAGAAGATTTTTTAAACACTCATATATGCTCATCTTGTAGTAAATTTAACGCTCTTTCCGATGGTATCTCTAAATTTGATGTGGATGTAAGAGTGACAGAGGTATTTGTGTTTTTATGAAAAAAGGCACAAAATTTTTTGAAATCAAAAAATATTAGATAAAAGAGCAATATCAACTTTCCAAGAAAATCTTATAATACTTTTTTGTTGAAAATTACTTGTATAATAACCCTCCGAAGTTTGGCCGTTAGCATCCGTTACACCCTGTATAAGCCACAAATTCAGGCAGTGTATTACACCTATACAAGAACCTTATCCAAGTTTCAGAGGAATTCTCATTTCGTAAGGATTCCTTTTGTAACAATTCCATTACGTATACCTACTTATTGATTTTCAGTTAAGTTGAACTTGATATTTTTAGCAGGTATACATTACGTAAATACTTACTAAAGGAAAGTAATTTGATTAATGAATTTATTATTGGAAATTATTATTTTGATAAAATATGCACTACAAGGTTGTAACAACAAATATAGTTTAATTTCTAGTTATAAGTTTGACGTTTACCTAGAAGTGAAAAAGTTTCCATCTGGATGTTTTCAAAAACTACCAATTTCTCACAAAAATGTTAAAATAGGTGAATTTTTGTTGTGAAAAGAGCACATATTTTAGAAATATATATTTTTGTTTTTAGCACCATATGCAGGATATCAACATCTTAAGATGTATTAAACACACTTTTTAAAAGTGCTATAATTCTCTTTCTAGTAGTACTAAATTTTTTAAATTTAAGCCATCAAACGCAGTACGAGAACATAATAACAAATCTGTAAAAAATACGCCCCCATATTTAAAATTGACGCTTATCAACGTCCTGTAGTTTTTATAGATGCAAACTTTTTCCTGACCACAATATTAAATGTAGAGACTATCAAAAAAGCGAACTTTTACTTCTAAACAGGGTACCAGTAGCACCATCTAGTTATAATGGACAAAATTCACTGGCTTGAACAATACATTTATCCATATTACACAACTGCATTTGAGTATTAGTTGATTATCTTGAAACACTAACTCTAAAATGGAATTTTATGAATAGGGTTCACTCAAAGAAGATGTATTATAGATTAAAAAAGTACTGTTATTCTTGACAATCCACCCTATTCTCCTGATCTAGCTCTATACTAATTTTCTCTTTAAGAAACCAAAAATTTCAGTAGAATAAAATGGACCTTTTACGACTAATCCATTGCCACAAAATCGGCTTCGTTAAACAAGTCGGGGTTAAACAGATCTATTCCATATTTTTTTAATTCGCTGATGGCATTTGTAGAAACATCAGCTTCTAAAAAAATTAAGTTATTTGGAACAAACTGATTACTGTACCTTAGGGTGACCAAAAAAGAAAACGATATTTTCTTCGTGTATGCCCATCTAAAATAAGCAAGACGGTATATTCTTCAGTTGACTTGTTATGGTGAAGGAAATGGTCAAACCATTGGATAAATTCAGTTCTCATCGAACCAAATGGATGGCATGCATAGACTGCTCCAGGACGCGAGTCATCTACCTATTAGTTCCAGCTCCATTCGATCTCTGCTCAGATGGAATAAAATTAATATCTAGCAGTTCTGTTGATATGCAAAGAACTGCAGTCATTGAATCACCCCTTATTCTTGCTAGTAAGACTGGTATTATCAATGTAAGAACTTGGGGGAAGGGTAGGTATATCTGTCTTGGATACTTGCAAGCATGATACTTGAAAATTTCATATTACATATTACAACAGCAGTTTTACTTTTTCTTTTTGTACGACTTTTCAAAGACATCACTGAAACATCGTGATCTTACTCGACATTTTAAAAGGCATATCCCATTCTTGGACCAGTCTGAAGCAGGGAATTTTATTTTATATTTCCTTTTCTAGTAAATCTACAGATTCAATATTTGCACCAGATGAAGAAAGTATATTTTGAAACCTATGCGTGCAGAAATCTCATTTCTAGAAAACATGGATTTATCCCCTTCATGTCCCAGGTCCTACAGTTTATTCAAGCAGAAAAAATTTTGAACCAGAAACCGGGCCACACTTTTCCGTAGATTTTTTATGGAGCAAGTCGAATTCGGATTTAGCGCGTCGATAATCTTCAGTAAAGTATATTCTGGTTTTTGGTTTTAGAAAGTCAGTCATATTTTGTTGGCCTGTGCTATTCTTTTTTTTAATATTCATAGAAGGTACAAGATTTGGCGATCCTAAGTAATGCTAAAGCGATCTTCGGTGTCGCACTTTTATAAGTGACGCCCTTTTAAGTATCCTACTTTTATTTATCTGCCGCCTAATAAGTGTGCACTTAATGAAATGAAAGTGACGCACGGACAGCGCTACCAACTGCGCCGCTAAACAAACACCGCGGGTAGAGTCAAGAGAGCAATTTGCCGCCCCCAAGGCCCGACTCCGGAGTTGAAATTAGGGTGTTGTTAAAGTAACACAGTGCAACAATAGCCGTGGGCGAAACAAACGCGAAACGTGCTCCGGCATGGTAGTGGCAGGCTAATAAGGTAACGACCGACTATTCAAGTGTTCACCGTAAAATGGATCGCTTTCTAATGTCTCCTTGTTCGTTACTGATTTATTATTATGACTTACATTGTGCACATTGTTAGGGACGCCTTTGTAATGTTGGTTTAATGTTTTATTGTTGGCACACGTTTGGACATTATTCAGGTACCGAGTAGCACCACACCCCCCGTATTTTTTTGCAGACTAATGACTTCAAAAAGCATCGTTTTTAGTTAAAATATAATAGAGGTATATTAGTTTGTTTATATTTTAGATATAGTTAGTTTCCTACAGAGTCTCCATAAATAATTGCAAGCCACGTGACCATCAGTTACTTTGTTTGGAGCAGTAGGTACTTAATTTTATTCCCTTAACGTTGGCAATGAAATTTCGGTCAAATTAAATCAATAAGAACAAGATTACATTAAAACCAGCATTCCTTTCACGAGATTCTGTTCAATCAATCACCAATCGCATCATCTCAAGCTAAGACGTAACGGTTTGTCATTGTTAATTGTAAACGAATGATTAATATTAGTGACGCTAAGATTTAAGCTTCTAGAAACAAAGCTGATGTGTATATATGTTACACGAAAGTTATTTGTTTTACAAATAAAATGAAGGAAATATATTTTCGTTGAAATATAGTTGTGAATTAAATAAATCTATAAATATCCACCAAGTGGTGTCAAAATTCATGTGTTCCTAATGAAAGCATCTTGTCATATTTTTACCACTGAATGATATTACCATAGAATACACAAATTCAATGAATTTTTATTTTTATTTAGTGAAGTCGCCGAACCTAATCATCAGTAATCTACACCAAGAGTCTCTCGAGATATTTGCGTGATTATGATGTTTTCCAAAAACATGAACACCAAATTACATAACTTTGTGCTAAGGTATACTGGGTGTGGGGTGTATAATCTATAAAAATTATAAACTACAGCTTCCTAACGATATTTGTAATAGAAAAAAGTTCTATTTTTGCGTTTTCTTTTTTCGTAAATTAAAGTTCAATTATGGATCAAAATATTTTCTCTGGAACGGTCCTGTCCGTGTGCTGTACGATGAGTTACGTGCTGTACTTAGTAGACCAACCCCGTAAACAAATCGTCGTTGAAAGATAGATACTTTTCAATTTTTGGGGAATTTTTCAATGCAAAAGTACAAACTAAGAAAAATAGATATTTAGAAAAACTGATATCTTCTTATTATAAGAATTAGTAGTAATTACTATCTTAAATACATTGTTGTTACTGCAAGAGTTCGCAAACAAAACTACATCCGTAAGCATCTGTTGTTGTCAACTGCGTGCACTAAACAAACTACATTAACATATAGAACAAAATGAAATAAAACTTATAATTTCTAGAGAAAATGTTGAAATTGATCCCCATTAGCGCGGATCCGGGTATGGCACCAACGCACCAATTTTGGTGAATATTTTCCCAAATTCCAGGTATTCTCTTAATTGCGTCAGCAGCTTCAAGTATACGGTTTCGCAATTCTTCCACCGTAGCAATTGGAGTATTGTAAACCAATGATTTCAAGTGACTCGAAAGATACAAATCCATTGGAGTTAGATCAAATGACCGAGGTAGCCACAGCACAGGACCAAAGCGTCCAATCCATCGCTGAGGAAACATTTCATTCAAAAGTGTCACTACTTCTCGAGTAATGTGTGGAGGTGCCCCATCTTGAAGATAAAACATGCGTGCCCAAACTTGTAATGCCACATCATCCAATAATTTAGGCAACCGATTCTCCAAAAAGTCAGCATATGTTAGTCCATTTAGTCGTCCTTCAAAGAAATAGGGTCCCAAAAGTACATCGACTATTATGCCAGCCCAAACATTTACCGAAAACCGATGTTAAAATCACCCTAATCGTGTGAGGATTTTCATCATATATGGGTCATATATGTACATATTATGGAAATTCACTTCATCACGGGTAAATTTCGCCTCATCTGTTACACAAACATAAGCAGGAAAGTCTACTTGATTGGCACATTGCCATAAAAACCATCTGCAAAAACGCATTCCTTGATCACAATCCGGGTGTAAAATCTGTTGTACTGGCTGCAGATGATAGGAGTGCAACAGCTGGCGTCTTAAGATGCGATGTACGGTATGAGATGAGGTTCCTACTTGCTGTGCGAGTCGTCGAGTACTAATTGTGGGGTCTTCGTCAAGATGTTCCAACATTGCATCTTCAACATTAAGGTTCACTTGCTGACCACGTCCTTCTTCTCGAGGAATAACACTTCCCGTATCTCGCAGCTGAACGCATTGTAGGATTGTATTTGCACATGGGGGGTGACGTTGTGGCCATCGTTCCCGGTACAACCTAGTCGCTGCGGGCGCATTTTTTCAGGCTGTACCATACACTAACACCACATCGACACGTTCGGAAATACTAAATGCATTGTTTTCTCTGTTCATTGTAAAACTAGTTTGTGCACAAACTAAAAAATTAAGCAAAGTAAGAAATTAGAATCTCGTTTTTAATGTAATCGGCATGCTATTCTTATTTTTTACTTTCTTATAAAATTTATACTGTCACTATCGTGGAATTACAAAATAAAAACTTTTGCATGGAATCTTTCACTTTTTAACACTGATGGGTCGGTGGAGGATGCTTAATATTTAAAATTATGTGAATAATGAATTCAATACAAATACAAAATCAGTTGACTGCACAGATTTTTTGAGAATGTAACGTAACCTTCTTTTAGTATTGCTAGTATTAGATTATACCGACTTAATAAATTATAATGTTGCATCTCGGGTCGTATAAAAACATTTCCAAACATTTTAATAAATAACACAGGGTCGGCCTTCATTTTCGTTGAATAAATAAACTTTAATTTACAAAAAAAAAAACACGAAGATAGAACTTTTTCGTATAAGAGTTTTCTATTACAAATATCATCAGGAAGCTGCTGTTTAATTTTTATAGATTATAACGCCACACCCTGTATTTATCTTTGAGTAATGCAAAATGGATTGCCTACTGCTCATATTCACTCTACTCTCCATTAAACATTATATCTAAATTTAAATTTATATCTAAATTTATTGAAACTAAGGATCTGATACAAAAATACTTGTTCATAGACATATTTGTTTTTATGGTTTCCCAGAAAGACTACATTTCATTGGGCTTAAATATAGAGCTTATATTTTTTTATTTGCAGGTCTGGTTTAAAAATAGAAGAGCGAAATGCAGACAGCAGCAAAAACAACACAACCAACAACAAAGCGTCGAGAAAACCACAAGATTAAAGAGTAAAACGGCTACCATCATAACGAAATCTTCTCCGAGTACGCCTGTTTCAGTTTCCAGCAATAACAACACCAACACTAGGTATGAAAATGCTTTATTAATATTGCGTTGAAAAATATTAGTAGTATAGGTAAATAGGCGTAGGAAGAGTACCTATCTTAAATGATTTTTAAGAAGATGTACTTAAAATACAGGTGTAACAAATTTATTAGTTATATTAGTTACTACAAAAGAAATAAAAAGTTACTCTGAATAAAGCAAATTAATGTTGGTTCTATTGGAATTAATTAAATTCATAGTAAATAAACCAGATACTTAATAAATATACACAATGTTTAAATCCATCATTAATAACTGCGTCGATACTTGGACCATAATTTTGTTATTTTATAGACGCTAAGAAAAATTATTATCAATCATTGATTTTATGTAGGTACTGAGGATCTAATGCTGTATGATAAAATTATATTATTTTTTAGTGAACTATTATAATAATTTTTTTAGATAGTTTTTATTAAAACAAATAAGATAAGTGGGTTTCGATGTTATGGACACGTATGTAACGATAATAGGATAAATGGGTGATTTTCTTCTTTAAAGATAATAAATAAATAAAAACATTATAATGAGCGGCAATTTTCCAAATAAAGATAATAAGCTGAATATTCCAATATCGTATAAAAAAATTTCTGCAGTGGCATCATCAAAAGAGTGACAGGAGTATTATAAAAATGTGAAATTAGTTAGAATTAAAGGAAGAGAATAAAAAGAGAAATTATACAAGTTTTAAAATAATATTTTAATAAATAATCATGGATTAATTTCGTATTGGTCTTTGTTTAAAGTGGTCAGTCATATCTAGGAACGAGAATAGGATTTAATAATTTCACTGAAGGTTCTTTTTTAATTTCAATATGACAGGTATGNAACCTTTCCTGAACCAGTACTATCACCAGGAATCTAAACTGTTCTTCAATTCAGAACATTGTTAAAAATTTGTTGCGAATGCACTGCTCAAGACCTAGGTCAGCTATCTACCATCTAATTCACTCAGGACTTCCTGAACCACTACTATCCTGAAGGTGTATGCAGGTGTTATGCTGAACAAACCAGAAGGTGGACAAAACCTTAAGTAAAACCAGGCTAAATAGAAAAAGACAAACTAGTACTCTGCTCAAGTATTCATGCTATGAGAGAAGCGTCTGATAAAACTGTTTACTTCTCTGCAAGAGTCCTGGAAATGCCTGTTGGTTATGAGAATTTCAACATAAATGATGGTTTTATTCAAACTAGAGTTGTAAGAACAGCAAATACACAATAGTCACCTTTGAATTGAGGTCAGTTTTTGTTACTTACCTTATTTTTAAAAGTGACATATACAAGGCAAGTCACAGCTGGCTCATCAGGCTTAATGTTGTAATATCCGGACTCAAAAGCCTGAACTGGTTCGTCTAAGTGAAACCTCACAGAATTTTTCTCCTGATCTAAAATGTAGGTCTGACCGTCCCAACAACAAACGACTATATCGTCACATCCGTTGCCGGTTACGTCCAATTTGGTAAGAGCAAATACTTGGTGGTCCACTGCAATGGCCCTGTGGAATAACAATCAGTAAAACTGAGTTGAGAAAAAAATAACAAAGTTTTTTTACCATAATATAACTTCATCTTGCACCAGCATGATGGTCCCGTCAAGAGTGGCAACAGCATAAGGTTTCCCTTTAGCGATAGACTTACTGGTGTCACTTTTTTGTGTGTTTATGCTGCACTTGTCAAAGCTATCGCTCGGAGAACACTTTAAGTCCCCTAGGATTTCAGTAGAAATATTTTGATTTCTCATTCGGGAAATTCCTAGGAACTGATAATCTACAGACCCAGGAATATTTTCTCCTTGAGATCTGAAAAAAAAAATTATTTGGACCAGAAAATTATGAACCTAAAACATGAGGTGCGCCAAATTCCATAATTTTGGGGCTTATTTCCTAACAAGATAGAAAAAAATCGTTTAGATCTCTTAGTTTTGATTTTCAAGAAAAGTTGAATGGCAAAAAGTCCCTCTTGATATTTTTATTAGAGTGGAAGGAGAATCTCTACCAAAAAAATATAAATATGTGCTGCTTGCGAGGTAAACAGTCACAGATAGTTTAAATAAAAAGCAACTATTTTCCCCGAAAAAAAAAAAAAAAAAACATTAAAGAACAGTGAAACAATTACGACGTACACTAAGCAAATATCACATTTACCCACTAGAATTACTGTGCTCTGAAGCTTCCAAATCGGCGAAATTAATGGATTCTTCAGAAGAGCACTTTATTCTCATGAAGGTTCCTCCAGGTTGAGCAATTAAAAGAGAAGTTTTACCGTCTAGCGAATGATGTAGCGTAATTGAACCTATTTGGTTGGCACATTCCCATTTATTTAAAGCTGCGAATTTACCTAAAAATTTCAGTTTAAACTAACTCCCATTAACCATTTAAAGAGTTACCTAATAATTTGTCAGAATGTTCAAATGACAGATTAGCGTCTATAGTTATATCTATAGTGGATTTGTTAGAAGTACTTATCCATCTATATGATCTGACAACTCGATCGGTAAGTCCAAGCACCATTTCAACCATGCCGTCTCCATCAACGTCGCCAAGTAAAATATTCTACAAACGAGTGTAGCTAATACTTTGTAGCCGTTATAAAAAATGTCGGTATATTTTACCTTGGCATTGGCAGGAATTCTTTGTTTGTGTATGCACAATAGTAACACTTTGTCATCTTTTTTACTCTGTTTTGAATTTGCAGGAGGTTCACCCACTAAAGTTTCAATACTTCCTGAGCCAGAGGTTGACTGTATCTGACCATCGATCTGGAATACAGCAATATGTAAAGCATAGAAAAATTTTTATATATACATAAAAATTTTGTGAATAACATCATATACAGGATGTTTTCTAAGTCTATAACATAAGGGGACTGATCATTTCATAATTTTAGACAAAAAATTTTATGAATCGAGTCCATAAAACCAATGGTTTTTGAGATACAGAATGTTGAAGGTTTAATGAAAACGTTATACCTTACATTTATTCTTGTAAAATATAGTTAAATATAACGGGTCTGTCCAGATCAGTGCAAATATCAATGCTTGAATATGTAAAACAATTATTAAAAAAAAAAATTAATTGGAACCCAACAAAATAAATAGTAAAATAAATTTTTAGAAAAATTATTTAAAAAAAAAACAGACAAATTATGTATAACATATTATGTAACTTCAAAAAGTGAAACAAGTTGATTCCTAAGAACATTAAAAACANCATTAAAAAGCATTGCCAAAAGGGCATAAACACAGAAATAGATGCAAAAAGAGTGAAAAAACTAACCAAAGTGCAAAAAGTGCTCTAAAATCCTCAGTATTAAAACAATTCAGTAGAAAATGGTTCAGTGGAAACCTTTCCTTAACCAGTACTATCACGAGGGATCTAAACTGTTCTTCAATTCAGAACATTGTTAAAAATTTGTTGCGAATGCACTGCTCAAGACCTAGGTCAGCTATCTACCATCTAATTCAATCAGGACTTTCTATAGATGTGGAGAAGTTTCTAATAGATAAAGTTCATCTTAAAAAGCAGTGCTAAAAGAGCATAAACACAGAAATTGACGAAAAAATAATGAAAAAACTATTCAAAATGCAAAAAGTGGTAAAAAATCCTGTGTATTAAAACAATTCAGTAGAGAATAGTTCAGTTGAAACCTTTCCTGAACCAGTACTATCCCGAGGGATATAAACTGTTTTTCAATTCAGAACATGGTTAAAAATCTGTTGCGAGCTCACTGCTCGAGACCTAGGGCAGCCATTTAGCAACTGATTCGCTCAGGACTTTCTATAGATGTGGAAAGGCTTCTAATGGATAAAGATATTCTTAAAAAGCATTGCCAAAAGGGCATAAACATAGAAATAGATGCAAAAAGAGTGAAAAAACTAACCAAAGTGCAAAAAGTGCTCTAAAATCCTCAGTATTAAAACAATTCAGTAGAAAATGGTTCAGTGGAAACCTTTCCTGAACCAGTACTATCACCAGGAATCTAAACTGTTCTTCAATTCAGAACATTGTTAAAAATTTGTTGCGAATGCACTGCTCAAGACCTAGGTCAGCTATCTACCATCTAATTCACTCAGGACTTCCTGAACCACTACTATCCTGAAGGTGTATGCAGGTGTTATGCTGAACAAACCAGAAGGTGGACAAAACCTTAAGTAAAACCAGGCTAAATAGAAAAAGACAAACTAGTACTCTGCTCAAGTATTCATGCTATGAGAGAAGCGTCTGATAAAACTGTTTACTTCTCTGCAAGAGTCCTGGAAATGCCTGTTGGTTATGAGAATTTCAACATAAATGATGGTTTTATTCAAACTAGAGTTGTAAGAACAGCAAATACAAAATAGTCACCTTTGAATTGAGGTCAGTTTTTGTTACTTACCTTATTTTTAAAAGTGACATATACAAGGCAAGTCACAGCTGGCTCATCAGGCTTAATGTTGTAATATCCGGACTCAAAAGCCTGAACTGGTTCGTCTAAGTGAAACCTCACAGAATTTTTCTCCTGATCTAAAATGTAGGTCTGACCGTCCCAACAACAAACGACTATATCGTCACATCCGTTGCCGGTTACGTCCAATTTGGTAAGAGCAAATACTTGGTGGTCCACTGCAATGGCCCTGTGGAAAAACAATCAGTAAAACTGAGTTGAGAAAAAAATAACAAAGTTTTTTTACCATAATATAACTTCATCTTGCACCAGCATGATGGTCCCGTCAAGAGTGGCAACAGCATAAGGTTTCCCTTTAGCGATAGACTTACTGGTGTCACTTTTTTGTGTGCTTATGCTGCACTTGTCAAAGCTATCGCTCGGAGAACACTTTAAGTCACCTAGGATTTCGGTAGAAATATTTTGATTTCTCATTCGGGAAATTCCTAGGAACTGATAATCTACAGAGCCAGGAATATTTTCTCCTTGAGATCTGAAAAAAAAAATTATTTGAACCAGAAAATTATGAACCTAAAACATGAAGTGCGCCAAATTCCATAATTTTGGGGCTTATTTCCTAACAAGATAGAAAAAAATCGTTTAGATGTCTTAGTTTTGATTTTCAAGAGAAGTTGAATGGCTCTACCAAACAAAAATAAATCTGTGCTGTTTGCGTCAAAGTTAGTTTAAATAAAAATAAACTATTTTCTCAGAAAAAAAAAACGTTAAAAAACTGTGAAACAATTACGACGTACACTAAGTAAATATCACATTTACCCACTAGAATTACTGTGCTCTGAAGCTTCCAAATCGGCGAAATTAATGGATTCTTCAGAAGAGCACTTTATTCTCATAAAGGTTCCTCCAGGTTGAGCAATTAAAAGAGAAGTTTTACCGTCTAGCGAATGATGTAGCGTAATTGAACCTATTTGGTTGGCACATTCCCATTTATTTAAAGCTGCGAATTTACCTAAAAATTTCAGTTTAAACTAACTCCCATTAACCATTTAAAGAGTTACCTAATAATTTGTCAGAATGTTCAAATGACAGATTAGCGTCTATAGTTATATCTATAGTGGATTTGTTAGAAGTACTTATCCATCTATATGATCTGACAACTCGATCGGTAAGTCCAAGCACCATTTCAACCATGCCGTCTCCATCAACGTCGCCAAGTAAAATATTCTACAAACGAGTGTAGCTAATACTTTGTAGCCGTTATAAAAAATGTCGGTATATTTTACCTTGGCATTGGCAGGAATTCTTTGTTTGTGTATGCACAATAGTAACACTTTGTCATCTTTTTTACTCTGTTTTGAATTTGCAGGAGGTTCACCCACTAAAGTTTCAATACTTCCTGAGCCAGAGGTTGACTGTATCTGACCATCGATCTGGAATACAGCAATATGTAAAGCATAGAAAAATTTTTATATATACATAAAAATTTTGTGAATAACATCATATACAGGATGTTTTCTAAGTCTATAACATAAGGGGATTGATCATTTCATAATTTTAGACAAAAAATTTTATGAATCGAGTCCATAAAACCAATGGTTTTTGAGATACAGACTGTTGAAGGTTTAATGAAAACGTTATACCTTACATTTATTCTTGTAAAATATAGTTAAATATAACGGGTCTGTCCAGATCAGTGCAAATATCAATGCTTGAATATGTAAAACAATTATTAAAAAAAAAAATTAATTGGAACCCAACAAAATAAATAGTAAAATAAATTTTTAGAAAAATTATTTAAAAAAAAAACAGACAAATTATGTATAACATATTATGTAACTTCAAAAAGTGAAACAAGTTGATTCCTAAGAACATTAAAAACAAAAAATTGTTTATAGTTTTCTTTTGTTTTTTTTTTTGTTAATTGCCGTTCAAAGCGTCTTGTTCTAAAGTTCACTGAATAAGTTTTATTACTTCATACTTTTGTTTGAAAATTAATCTTTGAAGTTTTGACTTTATTTTAAAAATATTAAGCCAACTAAAATAAATTAAAAAATATATTCAGGGTGATTCATTAACAATACAGGGTAAAAAGTTATTANAAACTAAAAAATTAAGCAAAGTAAGAAATTAGAATCTCGTTTTTAATGTAATCGGCATGCTATTCTTATTTTTTACTTCCTTATAAAATTTATACTGTCACTATCGTGGAATTACAAAATAAAAACTTTTGCATGGAATCTTTCACTTTTTAACACTGATGGGTCGGTGGAGGATGCTTAATATTTAAAATTATGTGAATAATGAATTCAATTGAAATACAAAATCAGTTGACTGCACAGATTTTTTGAGAATGTAACGTAACCTTCTTTTAGTATTGCTAGTATTAGATTATACCGACTTAATAAATTATAATGTTCCATCTCGGGTCGTATAAAAACATTTCCAAACATTTTAATAAATAACACAGGGTCGGCCTTCATTTTCGTTGAATAAATAAACTTTAATTTACAAAAAAAAAAACACGAAGATAGAACTTTTTCGTATAAGAGTTTTCTATTACAAATATCATCAGGAAGCTGCTGTTTAATTTTTATAGATTATAACGCCACACCCTGTATTTATCTTTGAGTAATGCAAAATGGATTGCCTACTGCTCATATTCACTCTACTCTCCATTAAACATTATATCTAAATTTAAATTTATATCTAAATTTATTGAAACTAAGGATCTGATACAAAAATACTTGTTCATAGACATATTTGTTTTTATGGTTTCCCAGAAAGACTACATTTCATTGGGCTTAAATATAGAGCTTATATTTTTTTATTTGCAGGTCTGGTTTAAAAATAGAAGAGCGAAATGCAGACAGCAGCAAAAACAACACAACCAACAACAAAGCGTCGAGAAAACCACAAGATTAAAGAGTAAAACGGCTACCATCATAACGAAATCTTCTCCGAGTACGCCTGTTTCAGTTTCCAGCAATAACAACACCAACACTAGGTATGAAAATGCTTTATTAATATTGCGTTAAAAAAAATTAGTAGTATAGGTAAATAGGCGTAGGAAGAGTACCTATCTTAAATGATTTTTAAGAAGATGTACTTAAAATACAGGTGTAACAAATTTATTAGTTATATTAGTTACTACAAAAGAAATAAAAAGTTACTCTGAATAAAGCAAATTAATGTTGGTTCTATTGGAATTAATTAAATTCATAGTAAATAAACCAGATACTTAATAAATATACACAATGTTTAAATCCATCATTAATAACTGCGTCGATACTTGGACCATAATTTTGTTATTTTATAGACGCTAAGAAAAATTATTATCAATCATTGATTTTATGTAGGTACTGAGGATCTAATGCTGTATGATAAAATTATATTATTTTTTAGTGAACTATTATAATAATTTTTTTAGATAGTTTTTATTAAAACAAATAAGATAAGTGGGTTTCGATGTTATGGACACGTATGTAACGATAATAGGATAAATGGGTGATTTTCTTCTTTAAAGATAATAAATAAATAAAAACATTATAATGAGCGGCAATTTTCCAAATAAAGATAATAAGCTGAATATTCCAATATCGTATAAAAAAATTTCTGCAGTGGCATCATCAAAAGAGTGACAGGAGTATTATAAAAATGTGAAATGAGTTAGAATTAATGGAAGAGAATAAAAAGAGAAATTATACAAGTTTTAAAATAATATTTTAATAAATAATCATGGATTAATTTCGTATTGGTCTTTGTTTAAAGTGGTCAGTCATATCTAGGAACGAGAATAGGATTTAATAATTTCACTGAAGGTTCTTTTTTAATTTCAATATGACAGGTATGTGTTTTTTCATTAGCACAAACTTTATTTTTTTTTAAAGCAACTTTATACCAGCTTATTGTCTTTGAGTTGTCTGTTTAATATGCCTATTAATATACTAATATACTAATTCAAGCTGTATTATTTGTATTTTTTCAATATTATTTTTCTGTTAGATTGCTTTTAATAACGGCTTACAGATTGACAATGACTGTCCACAATTAGGTCACTTCTGTGAAGATAATATGAACACCCCGTTTTTTTATAAAGTCGAAAGGTAAATACAACAAAAATTAAAAATATTTCCTAAATGAAAAAAAATGTAGTAATCGGTTATAATCTCGTAATACAAATTGTTTTCAATATGTAATTTTTAAGTTTCTCAAAGTTACCAGACTAAAAGTTTCAATGATCGATATTTGGAAGTTACATTAGATGAAGATTATGCAACCATATAAACACGTAGAACGTATATGATGTTGCCAATTTAGTAAATCTTTTTTGTAATTCCTATAATTTAATTAATTTATCTTAGTATTTAAATTATGAATACTTATATTTTGTTTTTTTTTTATAAATATGTCTTACAAACTTGTCAATAGTTAATTATATATGTTTTTTACAATTCGTAACAAAAAAATCTATATCAACTCAATCAGTATCAGTACACATCTAATTTTCAAAACATAATATCTATCAGTTTATTTTCAGCTCCTCCGCCGGTTCTCCGTCGGTACACACGACATCACACCTGAGAGATAGTCCAAATTATGCGAAACCACATAATCTTGCCACATGTAGCAGCACCAGTTCTCCAACGGTAAGTTTCAGCTAATTAGCTGACATATTTTTTGTAATGGCCCATCCTGTATTCAAATTTATGATATAACATTTAAATCCGCCACAAGATATGTAGAGATATTTAAATTGGGCAAAACTGTGTGATTTGTTGAAATTATTTGCATGAGAAATATCGAAAACATCGTCCTTTTGAAAAAGCAAATCACTAAAACAGTTTGCCCTCGTCTATTCTAATATGGAATGTTATTTCAATTGCGATGTTTCTTGTATCTTTTAGTGACTACATATCATCAATATATGTAACACAATTAAATATCTTTGCATCATCCAAAAATTAACATATAGTATATAGAAGAGTTGAGTAACTATGTTTTTTTCCCAATAATCTATAATACCCCTCTACTACTGCCACTGGTCTTTGCGTTGTATTCATTAATTGTTCATACGCTTTTCTTAAAAGCACCCAAAGAATTATTATCACTAAAAGTTTGTCTAGGTATTTATTAACACCCTGTATAAAATGTTGCTGTTAATTTTTCTTATTTTATATGGTCTACTCTGGTATTTTATCGTTCCTTTCGTGGGCAGAAGTTCCACTTATGCCCATTAGCATTTTCAGCTTAGATTTAACCTCTGAACTTATGTTTTTTGGGATCTGTTCTAGGTCAAATAACTTTAATTTATGTGCACACGTATAATGATTAATAATAAAGACAATGAACTGAATAAAAAAACAAATTGTTCAAGAAATGATAGGAGCTCAGTTTGATTCAAGTTAGTTAGCAAGAAAATTTTCAATTGGTGCCTACTAACAAAATGATCTATTATTTAAAATAAAATTATTTATTAAGTAATTTTCTACACAGAACAAGGTCGTAGGGTGTTTTCCTAAGATGTTACAATTATTATTACGTATACTCATTGCTTTTTACATATTTTAAACTTCAATTTCATCAACCCTTTTTCATCTCATTGCAGGTGGCTGGTTCAACATACACCAACTCAGCTAATTCCAGCATTTGGTCTCCAGCATCAATAGATAGTTTCTCTCTAGATCAACACAGGTGGTGTTCGTCAACACAGGCAACAGTTCTGAGCACTACAAGTTCTTCTACAAATTGTTACAATAATTATCCTTACTACTCAAATATGGATTACATTGGGTCAACATCAATGAATCATTCACAATTTGGAGTAAGTGCCCATCATGTAATACAGTGAAACGCAATAACATTTAAGTATTTTTGTACCAATATTGCTTTAGAATTATTATAAGTTTGGTCGTTATATTTTCTTTCCGTATAAATAATAAGAGATGAAGGTGAAGATGGGATGAGATGAACTCTTTATTTCAATTTAATTATTACAAATATCTGATGTTTCTATTACTTTGAACCTGCTACAAAGATTATCAAATTAACAAAGGTTGTACTGTTCTATGCAATTACAATATTCATAAAAAATACAACAAAATTACTTTTTGGGTCATAAAGTCATCAGAATTAATTAAACAATATGAAAGTATGTTAAGTGTAATAGGAATCGTTTCTTTTTAGGAAAATAGTTTAGAATCCACCTGGACCAAAGCCAGAGACGAATCATCATGGTTATACAATGGCACTTGGGATAGAAAATGAAACGGCATTAAAGTTAGGAGGCTAGGAAGAAATTTCTGAAGGAACGTATCTACTGAAGTAACCCACTACTTTCAATATTTTCAAATACTATTTTTTTCCTTCTTATTAGAGCAGTTCACAGCAAGCATTTCATCAATTTAAGTGCAATATGAATGAGTTTGTCTATGGACAATTTTTTTATCGATATTAATGGAGATCTGAAACTAGTAATTTACATTAAATAATCAAGAGATACTGATGTAGGTACCTGTTTATAATAGGTTAAGGCCCGGTACTTTGAGTCTCGGTTAAAGATTGATTAACTGATCAGGCGATTAGACTGTACTGATTTGTTATAAAAGATAGTCACAGTCTAATCGCTCGATTGTTAATCAAGTCTTAATCGCGACTCAAAGTACCGAGCCTAGGTGGAAGCTGTGATGATGTGGTTCTTATATCAGAAATTGAAATATATGCGAACATATACTTGATACAGTAAATAACTTTAACAATATGTTAGTCGATTTATTAAAAAGTAGACGTTATTTCAAAATCGGCGCCATATTCTTTAAATAGTGTTTTCCACAAAGACAAATAATTTCAAACATTTAATAACTGAATAATCTAAAGCTTATCAAATAATAGGAATGTTATGTTATGCCATCTGGGTATTTTCAAAGACGCCGTTGTAAAACGAATAAACAAGTGCAAAAAACGATCAAACCATCAAGGTTTTAGGTACTGAAATCTACGAAAATACTAACTTTTTTATATACAACTCCAAACTCCAACCTAAAAACGCCAGTAATTTGACTATTTCTCGGCCAGGGATATGGCCAGCTTAACTAAAAATAATTCAAAAGATGCAGGAATTAAACATAATTTTTCTCAAAATATACCTAAAGTAATCTTGCAAGTATACTAATGTAGACAGCCCCAAGTAGATTTTTTTAAAATAGATAGAAGAGAAAATAATGTAAACGTTATTTATATTTGAAATTTCCAAATTAGGACCATGCATTTTTAAAACGCGACCAATCAAATAATAAAACGTAGTGGAGAGATTTTTGTTTCTGTCTTCTGGTCCAACTTATTTTTAATTTTTGTTTAAATATTTAATGCCCTGATAAGGAAGCAAGTTTATAAAAACTTTATCTTCTTTTAATTTTAATAAGATAAATTTTTAACAGGAATCAAACACCTAATGTTATTTCTTGTAATATTTTTTCAAAAAAAAAAACAATGTAATGCGCTGAAATTTGATGCAAGTATGTTTTTTAAGGTTGAAACATGTTAATGTTATTAGTTTCCGACATCGGTCGCAAGCTGCGACCTTACCCAGTGACTCTTTATGACAATTATTGCGAGGTTAGTTATGTCATATATTATAATCTAAAATATTTTACTTAAAAAATAACTAGTTAGCTTAAATAGCTTAAAATAAACCGTTTCTTAGAAAAATCCAATTGACTATTTCAAAGTCGACCAACTTACTTTGTAGTACACAGTGTGTCCGGAATCGGATGGGCCATACTTCAAGTTACATCATTAGCACAATTTTGCGTCCTTAAAGCGTTAATAGTAAACATTAAATTGAAAATGCTATTTATTTTTTTGAGGTCAGTAACTTTTTAACGAGCATTATTACACTAAATTGATCTAAATTGGTCTTTCCCACCAAAGCTACTTATCCCTGAAGTACGATTCATCCGTTTTTGGACACCCTGTATATCAAAGAGTATGACTTTGGACAGACAATTTCGTTTTTTCAAAAATGGTGCGTTTTCGGAGACTTCGACGAGAGAAATATACGTGCAGTAAAATTTTAAATTGTGATATACATCCCAAGGAAACCTAAACCAAAAAAATATTATATTACAAAATGTCACTGGGACATTGACTTTGGCTTAACCAAACTCATCTTTCCCGCGATATGTAGCCCTTTACCAGATGATCTAACACTGACATATTTCAAACATTTTCCTGCACCAAATTTCAATGCTTCACATTATATTTTTGAAAAGATATGGCTAAAACTTAATTTAAAAAATCATATTTGACTCCTTGACGCCTTGTATTTCAATAAACAAGAAAAAATGCCATGGTCCTTGGGATAACCTACCCTTTTGATGCTCTATCAGTTCCTGATTTGTGGTAGGTTTTTCCAAAACACCCAGTATCTTCTAGATGTATTTGTTGACCAAATTAAGTACATAAATAGATGATTCAATCAGAAACATACGGTGCACTGCGATTTTTCGAAAAATCGTTTTAGACCCTTTTTTTATGAGTTTCTTTTAAGACTCCAATAATACAAATTACAACAGTTATAACACACAATTTTGTATGCATGCTTAAAATGTTACACCTATTTTTTTGTTTCCATTTGAAAATCTAGGAAACACTGGAAATGTTTGAAGTTGATAAAAGATTTTCTGACTGACACTTGATTATAATTCATTGTTTACCAAATACAATCAGTATTAGTATTTGGATTTTCAATCCTCATATATTTCACACTGAAACAGAAACCATTAATGACTACATTTGAAGCCTAATAAAAAACTCATTCTGCTTACAAACTGATGAATTTGAGATGCCATAAAGTTTTTTTCTGAAAATCGATTACACAACCCCACAAAAAAAATGGTCGTGATCTGGATATCTGATACTGATATTCTTATGTATTTTTCGACGCTGAATCCGAATCCTAGGTCAAAAAAATCGTATACCCCTTAAATTTTTGTGTAGAGCCAAAAACATCCCTTAAATAAGGGTAAAGTTATGAATATCAATATCATTTCGAAAAGGAGTATGAATGGGCACTTTGCCACACTCGTGCTCTTTTCTATTACTGCCAAGGGCTTCCCTCGAAGAGGTTGCTACCCTTTCTACTTCCATACCCTTCCAGACAGATCTGCATGATGAAAGATTCAAGCTTACAAGTTTTAATTGTCAGTGTTGCGAGAAACAACTACTCCGAGGGCTATATGCCCCTACCGGCATTGAATTATACTCGCAACACCTAGTGCAACAGCTAGGATCGTTCGTCAGTTTAACCCACCAGGCACAGACCGGTTTCGGACTTATTAGTCCTCATCAGTGTGTCATAGGTGAGACAACCGACAAACGATCCAGCTGTTTTTCGTCGTATCGTCACGACAAGGAAATACATTGTACTCGGGAGCGCAAATGGCTCCATCTGGATCGTTTGTCGGTTGTCTCACCTATGACACACTGATGAGGACTAATAAGTTCGAAACCGGTCTGTGCGTGGTGGGTTGAACTGACGAACGATCCTAGTTGTTGCACTAGGTGTTGCGAGTATAATTCAATGCCGGTAGGGGCATATAGCCCTCGGAGTAGTTGTTTCTCGCAACACCGACAATTAAAACATTGTGTTACTCCCTCTGTGGGTGGCAGTCGTGCAAAAAAGTACCTGCAGTATAGCAGGTCGCTTCCTACTGTAGCCATTTGAATGGCACAGTTGGGAGTCAGCACGACAGATGGAGCCATTTGCGCGTAAATCTAGCTTACAAGAAGGCAAAGAAGACATGGTGAAGGGTGAACACAGACAAAGAACCAACCCCTAGGAGAGTGGAGGAAAATGTGGGAGATCAATTTTTTCTTGTTTTTACTGCACACAGGACGCAGTGCACTGAACAGAACAGCCCTCAACTGCTTTGCCCGTAACTGTCTAAGGGGTGGAAACTACCTATTTTATTCTTCTTTTATTTTGTTGACTCTGTTGTTATTTCTTACATTACACTATTGTTGTCTATTTTGTTGACTCTTTATAGTGATTTCTTACTTTGAATTTTGAAAATGTGTGTTCAATGAAAGTATAGAATGCAGAGGTCGGTTAAAGCAGACAAGGTGGAGCAAATGTTCGATGGTTCAGTCATCCAGCCAGATAACAACCTTTCTTTTTATGGGGATGTTATACAGGGTGTTAATAAATAAGTGCGAAATATTTTAGGGGGTGGTTGCTGAAGTTATTTTGTGAAAAAAAGTTCATATAAACGTAGGTCGAAATATGCTTCGTTACCGAGATACAGAGTGTTTAAATTTTAATTGATTATTTATTTTTGTTAATTATTTCAAAGGGTTTTAAAGATATTGACTCGAAATTTAAAAAACGCTTTGGAGGGATAAATGTGCATTTTTTGGGGTGATCCAAATATTTCGACTTGCACCAGTGGCGTTTGTGCGAGAACACCACAACCTTTTTTTAATAAAAAAAATCGTACGCCATTGACTTTTCCCGTTTTCATATTTTTTTTAGAAATCCGCCATCAATTCTGAATGAAATTGGTTTCTTCATTTTTTTTCGTAGGATGCACCCTTTTTTTTGAGGAGAAAAATAAAACATTTTACTGCAACTTGTGCATTTTCTAGTAGGTTGCTGTCAATATTTCTAAATAAAATACAACCATCAAATTTCAAGTCAAACCTTTAAAATTCTTTGGCAAAATTAATAAAAATATATAAAAAATAAAAATGTAAACACTCGGTATCTCGGAAACAAAGCATATTTCAACCAACGTTTATATGAACTTTTTTCAAAAAACAACTGGCAACCACCCCCTAAAATATTTCGCACTTATTTAGAAACACCCTGTAGAAAAAAAATCACAAATTTTTTTATAATTTATACACTTAATGGGCCACTGAAACTTACACAGTATTACTCCATTATTGGTTTAGTTTATTATTATTGGTTAGTGGTATTGGGTAAGTTTATTGCTTCCTATGTTCTTATTAGAATTTCAGCCAAGTACCTTCGCTGATTGAAAGCCAAATGTGCAATGCAGAACATGTTCATATCAAAAAAAAAAAAATATTGTTTTTGTAAATACCTTGTTCAAATGTACTATATTAGTTGTAGTTGTAAAAACTTTTGACCAATACAATAAATTTTACGAATTTAAAAATCATAGCATTTCTCTAAGTACTAGTCAAAGTTTATGTGCCAACAGAGTGTAAAGGAAAATAATCATCGAAATATCTTTGATAATTTTATAAATACTCCTCTGTACATATCTTACGTTTAGTTCACTGTTACTGTAACATAGCGTTGAATGAATGTCGTAGAAGTAAATACTTAAGGCCTACAGTTGAAACTTAACACTTGTCCAGCCTAGTAGAATGTATGAGGTATTAGCCTGTCAAAAATTTAGGATAAATCTTATGTAAAATATTTTATTTATGTTCCAATTTAATATTTGTATACAACAAATAAAAAACTGTATAAATTGTCTTAAGGTTTTACATTATATAACAAATATTCCACTAGATCTCGCTTTGTTTTCTTATCCATGTTTATTACAATTTCCATGGCCTCTTCCGGAGACCTCCCTTCTTCCATGAACAGTTCGCTCAGTTTTTCAGGATCAGGCTCAAACTTTTTGCATATAAATTCCTTTAGTGGTATATCATAATACAAAATTATCTGCAACAAAGTGCAAATACATCACCGTTCAAGGAATTTTCAGAAAACAGAAGGAATGAGGAACAAATGTTGGAGAAAAGTCAAAGGTAACTTCTGTTTAGTTGAAAATAATATCAAACCATTGGCAAATGAAGAAAATTCACAATGGAAGAAACTCCTGTTAATATCATTTAGAAGGATATTAAAAAGAGTGGCCCGGAGTGAGGGCCTTGAGGCACACCTGACACCACTGCAATTTTTTGGGAAAAGATTAAAGGTTAATTTTGAAAAACTAGAAACAACACTGATTTATAGACTAAATATAACCCATAATGGTCTAAAACAAATTAAAACTGCAGCAACCGAGAACAGAAGGATGACAGATTATAATAACAGTGAAAACTAATTCCAATAAAAATTGTTTATATTTATTTTATGTATTATTTCCTGTTATAGTCTTCAAAACATACATCGCTGTTGGTTTTCACTTTTGCACCTAATTTTAAATAAGAAAAATATCAACAGGGTACAGATCAGATCAGTTCTTGACTGGCAACAGATAAGCTAAAAAAAAATTATTTAATGTGGTATTAAATAACAGTTGTCGCACACAAATCTAGAATAGCAGACAGATTCTGTGATGGGAAAGTCAAAAGACACGAAATGCCTGAATTCGAAGATGCCAGATGTCAGGATACAATTTGAACAGCAATTCTTGAAAATTCGTTACAGTGTGATCGAACGTCGACTCTGGTACCTCCAAGTTCTTTAATAAAAGTGGTCTCTGGCCAGTGAAGTACACAACCCAAATTCAAGCATATTCGTTGGCTTTCACTACCTTGAAGCTCTCTTTGCTTATTTAAAGAGAAATAGGTCCCAAAGCTATACTGAGGATTTCACACGATAAGTCCAAAGAACTTAAAAAACCAAAAGCGTTTTTTTTCCAGATTCATTAGTCGAATTCCAGTTTGAACTACATAGTTGCATTGTATAGCACTCCTCTACTTGTGATATACCAATATATTGTAAACATTACAAATATAAACTGTTTTTCAATTAGGGCAGCCATTTAGCAACTGATTCACTCAGGACTTTCTATAGATGTGGAAAGGCTTCTAATGGATAAAGATATTCTTAAAAAGCATTGCCAAAAGGGCATAAACATAGAAATAGATGCAAAAACAGTGAAAAATTAACCAAAGTGCAAAAAGTGCTCTAAAATCCGCAGTATTAAAACAATTCAGTAGAAAATGGTTCAGTGGAAACCTTTCCTGAACCAGTACTATCACCAGGAATCTAAACTGTTCTTCAATTCAGAACATTGTTAAAAATTTGTTGCGAATGCACTGCTCAAGACCTAGGTCAGCTATCTACCATCTAATTCAATCAGGACTTTCTATAGATGTGGAGAAGTTTCTAATAGATAAAGTTCATCTTAAAAAGCAGTGCTAAAAGAGCATAAACACAGAAATTGACGAAAAAATAATGAAAAAACTATTCAAAATGCAAAAAGTGGTAAAAAATCCTGTGTATTAAAACAATTCAGTAGAGAATAGTTCAGTTGAAACCTTTCCTGAACCAGTACTATCCCGAGGGATATAAACTGTTTTTCAATTCAGAACATGGTTAAAAATCTGTTGCGAGCTCACTGCTCGAGACCTAGGGCAGCCATTTAGCAACTGATTCGCTCAGGACTTTCTATAGATGTGGAAAGGCTTCTAATGGATAAAGATATTCTTAAAAAGCATTGCCAAAAGGGCATAAACATAGAAATAGATGCAAAAAGAGTGAAAAATCTAACCAAAGTGCAAAAAGTGCTCTAAAATCCTCAGTATTAAAACAATTCAGTAGAAAATGGTTCAGTGGAAACCTTTCCTGAACCAGTACTATCACCAGGAATCTAAACTGTTCTTCAATTCAGAACATTGTTAAAAATTTGTTGCGAATGCACTGCTCAAGACCTAGGTCAGCTATCTACCATCTAATTCACTCAGGACTTTCTATAGATGTGGAAAGGCTCCTAATGGATAAAGATCACATTAAAAAGCATTGCCAAAAGGGCATAAACACAGAAATAGATGCAAAAAGAGTGAAAAAACTAACCAAAGTGCAAAAAGTGCTCTAAAATCCTCAGTATTAAAACAATTCAGTAGAAAATGGTTCAGTGGAAACCTTTCCTTAACCAGTACTATCACGAGGGATCTAAACTGTTCTTCAATTCAGAACATTGTTAAAAATTTGTTGCGAATGCACTGCTCAAGACCTAGGTCAGCTATCTACCATCTAATTCACTCAGGACTTTCTATAGATGTGGAAAGGCTCCTAATGGATAAAGATCACATTAAAAAGCATTGCCAAAAGGGCATAAACACAGAAATAGATGCAAAAAGAGTGAAAAAACTAACCAAAGTGCAAAAAGTGCTCTAAAATCCTCAGTATTAAAACAATTCAGTAGAAAATGGTTCAGTGGAAACCTTTCCTGAACCAGTACTATCACGAGGGATCTAAACTGTTCTTCAATTCAGAACATTGTTAAAAATTTGTTGCGAATGCACTGCCCAAGACCTAGGTCAGCTATCTACCATCTAATTCACTCAGGACTTTCTATAGATGTGGAAAGGCTCCTAATGGATAAAGATCACATTAAAAAGCATTGCCAAAAGGGCATAAACACAGAAATAGATGCAAAAAGAGTGAAAAAACTAACCAAAGTGCAAAAAGTGCTCTAAAATCCTCAGTATTAAAACAATTCAGTAGAAAATGGTTCAGTGGAAACCTTTCCT